>NC_056744.1:1010824366-1010904366 GCF_019279795.1 Protopterus annectens
ATGAACATTCTAACTATCGTCCTATAGCTCTACTATCCCCCTTGGCAAAAATAATGGAAAAATCCATTCAGAAACAAATACTCAACCATCTAATTCAAAATAACTTACTTGCTGATTGCCAACATGGCTTTAGGCCATTCCATAGTACCACAACCACCCTCCTGTCCTTCTTTAACTCCATTATCAAGAACAGAAATAATAATATTCTTACATCTGCTCTCTTTATTGACCTGTCAAAAGCTTTTGACATGGTTAACCACTCTCTGCTAATAAACATTCTCAAATCTCTTTCTCTTGATTCTTAGGCCATAAAATGGTTCTATGCCTACCTCAGCAATAGGCAGCAAGCAGTTCTCTGGGAGAATCACCTATCCTTCCACCTGCCTGTTACTCTAGGTGTCCCTCAGGGCTGCATTCTAGGCCCTCTCCTTTTCTCAGTCTTCATCAATGACCTATACCTAGCTATTCCACATGCCACTTGTATACAATATGCAGACGACGCGACAATAATTTGCTCAGCCAGTTCCTCATCTGAACTGCAATCAAAAACTCAATCAGTATTTAGTATAGTTGAAACATGGTTTCTTCAACATTGCCTTCTATTGAATCCTAAAAAAACAAAGCTCCTACTATTTACTCCTACCCGTAAATCCACCCAAATTAATTTCTCAATTACATCTAGAAATGGAACACTCATATCTCCTGATATAACAACCAAACTCCTAGGAGTAACTATTGACAACCACTTTTCCTTTGATACACATATAAACAATACAGTAAAAACTGTCAACAAAAAAAATGGGTTCCCTCTACAGGATTAAACCATTCCTTACTCCACTAGCCAGATCTACTATCGCCCACTCCCACCTAATCTCTACACTTCTTTAGGCCTCTCCTATCTATACTAACCTGTCTAAACATAATCTCCTGAAAATAGCTAAATCCTACAATAACATTGCCAGATTTGCCACTGGACAACCCATCAGAACCCATCACTGTCAGAATCTATCACAGCTAGGTTGGCTGGACCTTCATAATCAGCTAATTTTTAACCAACTTACAATTGCCCATAAGACCCTTTACCAGCCTCATAAGACTCCAATACTATCTTCCCTGATCTGTCCCTACAAAAATCTGAACACCTTACGCTCTTCTAATAAAGTACTACTTTGCACAACCAAATCCAACAACATGGCAGGGGACACTCTCTTCTCAAATACAGTTGGGAAAAACTGGAATCTACTTCCTAGTGATCTTACATCACTTTCCTCCCTATCAATTTTCAGACAGAAACTTAAAATATACCTCAGAAAACAGTGGCTATGTCCTAGTTGTAACCCCAACTAACCATTACTTGTTTGTTACACTTTTTCATTCTTTCAACTTTCTCTTCTTAGAGTTATTTACTTTTGCTGAAATGATAAATACAAGCTAAGTAATCAGCTATAAATTACTTTGGAAGAGCATTAACCAGATGGTATTTCCTACTCTAGATTGGAATAGCAAATTAACTCTTTTGTCATATGTTTTTAATTTGTACTTTGTCATATTGAAAAGAGCTGTATCAATGTGCTAAAAGTTATCCTTTGTAATTGTCAAATGAATTTTTTAATAATTTATTTTTATTTTGGAGCTTATCTCCCTGGGCATCTACTGAAAATGGACATATATCCCATTGGAATAGCCCGGTCAACAAATGTAAAATAAAATAAAAATAAATAAATAAAATTCTAGTGAAAATGTACGGTACAATGTACACTCAAACTGAGTGCAATGTATAATATATACTTCAGTTTCTAAAGTGGATCAGTCTTCGGTGAATCTTGAAAGAGGAGAAGAGAGCTGGAAAGGAGATAGTTTAGGTGATCTGCCCTGTGTTGAAGTAGGGGCATTTGGCCTGGATGAAGAAGTGCTTTTGGAGTTGTATTCT
This sequence comes from Protopterus annectens, assembly GCF_019279795.1. Classification (NCBI taxonomy): domain Eukaryota; kingdom Metazoa; phylum Chordata; order Ceratodontiformes; family Protopteridae; genus Protopterus; species Protopterus annectens. Next base: position 1,010,826,297 of record NC_056744.1, read on the forward strand.
AAATTTAGAATAAGTGTTGATTACTTAATGTTGTTGGGGACAGCTTGCCAATCAGTAGGCCCCTGAGAGGACAAAGCATGTGCGGTGCTGTGGAGTTTGGTTCTAGGGGTAATGAGAGTTGGTGTGGCTTGTGAGTACTGTCTCAGGCTGTATGGGGTGATTTTTCATGAAGCCCAGTTGCAAGGGGAATAAATGTGTGGAGATAGAGTAGTTTGTACAGTTGGGATCCTAAACGCAGATTAGACCTTTGTTTTATGGGTAGCTGTTTGGCTTTTCCCATTGTGATACAGGGATGCTTACAGAGAGGTGAGTTTGCAATGAATCAGCAGATACTGTTCAAGATAGTCTGGAATGTGGCAATGATTTTCTTGGAGGTAGAATGAAAAATTGTGAGCCCATATTCAAACTGAGAAGTGAGAACTCCTTTGCCAGTGGTTGCTCTGGCTGGCTATGATACAAACAGAGATTTTTTTTTGGCCCAGAAGAGGAGGGAGTTTATTTTGTTTCTCACTTTGTCTATGTGGAAATGGAAGTTTTGTGACTGATCAAGCCATAGGACTAGGTATTTGAAGGTGGAAATTGTCTCTATGGAATGATGGTTGTGTAGATTAAAGAAAGGTAAAGAGTCAAGTGCTTGGTGAATTTTCTGTGAAATTCCAAAAGGTATAGTTTTGGTGGTGCTCATGTAAGTCTGATTGGAGTTGGCTCTGAATGTTGGTGTGAGAGTGACCTTATCAGTAAATGACCATGTCATCAACATATTGGATAAGTGGGAGATGAGGAGTGTCACAAGGAAGTTTGTTTATGAATATGGAGAATAAGCAATAAATTAAACCAAAGTTGACAAATATAGAATAATATCATTACTTTGTGAGTTGTATCACCTCAGTCAACATAACTAAAGTCAGTATAAGGGTGGGATTAATAAGCTCCTTATTAATGGTGTGAACTTGTTACTCCAGACATGCACCAAGAGTAAGAATTATGGTGATGAATCTTGACTCAAACATACTAGCAGCATATGCCATACAAACCTGGTGTAAGGACCCTCCACCAACACTGGTCACTCCTGAGCCAGATAATCACTTGCGCACACACTGCACCTTCACACACACACACACACACACACACACACACACACACACACACACACACACACACACACACACACACACACACACACACACAATGAAACCATTCATCTTCTTACCCATCATGGCAATGAACTCCAGCCATCTACTTCTGCTCCTACCACCACCAGTGGTAAGAATATCCTGCATGCTATGAAGCTTCCAGCCCTGCAAGTCAACAACTGTTTGCCATCCCTTGACATATACTGTAAACTGACTCCTGAGCCCCAGTAATCCTCACATCTCCCCAGCTTACATGAACACTGTGCTAATAATGTTTGTAATTATTCAGTGTGTGAGGTTTCCTGACTTGCATAGGGAGAATACCTCTTATGGTAATTGTTCTGAGCAATGTGCACTATGCTACTCCTAACCATACTTCTTCCCAGATCCCAGCTCAGTTTTCTGCCTTGCCACTGGTTTTATGATGCATGACTCTACAATGCTAACAGCTCCCCACACACATGAATCCATCTCTGACACAATAAAAAAGAGATAAATGTGTATAACAAACCCTAACCTTTCACCGCTACCCTTACTGTATCTCAGGTAGGTTATTCTGATTTATAGCATGATATTATACTAATCTGACACTTTAGCATGCAGGATTAAAGCTTAGAAAGGCTAACAAGCTCCTTATAGTCTAGCTGATTACTATTTGATTCTAAGCAAATCATGTGTTCCCCAGTCAGTTGTGAAAAGAAGTACTTGTGCCTAGTATGTTTATCTAGCTAAAAATAAATAATGTAAAAATTAAAAAAATAATAATTACAGATTCAGTATAAGAATATACTAACCACTTACCACTGTCTGGTACAGTCAATAAATCCCTGTCCTGTTTTTGTATATATTTAGTCTGAATGTACATTTTTTAAATAATTAATCTATTAAAATGAATTAAAAATGCAGCTCATTGCAAACAATACAACTGAACATTCAATTATACTAACTAAAAAAGTATGAGAGACGTATCATGAATGCTGTTTAAATTAAATCAATGATAAATTAAACTTGGCCCTGTAAATAAAGGATAATGCTATTGCTTTTTAAGTTTTAATATTCAAGTCAACATTTCTGAACTCAAAAAAGAATAAAACAATAATCAGTAAGCAAGTAACTATGGGTAACAACTTTTACTACTTTCAGCCTCCACCTCACTTCAAATGAAGCTTTTACTATTTTATGCAAGCACTGAGCATTAAAGTAAGCAGTTCTTCTATCAAACTCTATTATTTATGTAAAATATAGAAGATTACTAGCTTAGGAGAGTACTAATGCTTACAATTAGATGCTATAAAATGCATGATCATCTTTGCTGTCCAACATGCCTCCATCATGATGCTGTATACCATGCACCTACTAAAGGTAAAACCATGTGGATGTCATGCTGTTGTTTATTTATCTTCTGCTGACCAGGTTAGTCCCACTAGGTAAATGACTTTTTTTCATAGGGGAGCCATACCTCTCAAATTCCTACAGCAAGAAATCTGGACAAAACCCATAAATAATGGGGGGACAAAGACCCCAAAATAGGGACAATTTTTAAATATTGCTCTTACAAATTTAGAAAGTTGACAGAATAACAGGTTTTGGCTTAGCATGAATTTTCTGAAAGGTATGAAATCTGAATCTCAAATGTCTGTCAATATTTTCTGACTTCACTCCTGAAAAACAGACCAAAATGTGAGGCAAAAATTTGGGCATTCTGCAAAAATATGAAGAGTTGAAAGGTATGTGGGGAGCTGAGGCGATATGCCTACTGGCTAGGTAAAATTATGTCGGTGCACCAAGGAAATTCCTCTACTTTTTTCAGGAGAGAATGTTGTAGGAGACTTCTTGCCTGAATTATGGAGGAATGGATGTGACATGGCAGAAGCCAGGCAATGCAGTGAGAGTCTGTGTGAGAAAACTGAATTATTGGAGATGGCAGACACTATGGAAAAAGTCATGATTACTGCACTGAGTGCAGGTGGACTGGATGAATAACCTTTAAAGGTACCATTGATGGAGGGCAAGTCAAGTCCTGAGACAGAAGTGTTGTGAAGGAAAATCATGGAGCAAAAGTTTCCAATACACAAACAGGGAAATAATCAAATGAACTGACTAGTTTTTAATTTGTTGTTGGTTAATGAAGACTGTAATGATGAAGACGCAAGGGTATTCCACAAATGTGATAATTTGTACAGCAGAGGAAGAAGAAATTAGTAGAAAGCCAAGGGAACACCGGAGACTTTAAGAGCATATATTCAGGTTGCTGTCAAAGAAAGTGAGTTGAGAATTTTTTTTTTCTGGTGGTGAAAATAAAAAGATTTGTGGTCTGGGTAAGAGACACAGGCAGATTTAAAATAACACGTATGTGCTATGTGATGTGATTATAAAACACTTTAGATTTAATGCTGTAGACATTCATTCTATCATTTGTGGGTAGAAACTTAGTGATGTCATGTCAGAAACACATCACTTAGCTTGCAAGTTTGTTGAGGTGCTTTCCAAAAACTGTGATATGGTCTCATGTAAATATTGTGTTGTGTCAGATGCATATGTTCAGATTAAAACAAGTAATTTTGCAATTCAGAATTGATGAGATTTCTAAGAAGGATATTGAGACTTTTTATAAAGAGAACTGTAGATCTGTTTCAGAAGTAAAAAAGACTACGAATGAAAGAAATAAATGGACCATGGGAAAGGATGCATGGATATTATTTCACATGAAGGAAAATGCTATTGCAAATGTGTTCAGTATTTTTTTAAATAATGAAAATAGTGTTGTGATGTATTGGGATATCAGAGACTTACGTTTTATGGGACACTAAGGCTTTTAATAAGTAAATGCCATATAAGAGATATATTAAATGCAGGGAAAGGGTCTAAGAGCTAAGGAGTGCAAACTGCAATGCTGACAGTTTGAAAAAGAAGGGCCTGTGTGGTTTGAATGTACCTTTGACCGAAGAAAATGCATCTGTAGCTGATAAAATCAAAATCTAGAAATGGCCGACTGTGAAAACATAGAGATAAAAATGTTTTAATTGAGATTTAAATAGTGCAAAAGAACAGAACGAACGGACCTGTAATATACTATTATTCAAAAATGTGGATGTTGAACCTTCAACTAACTATGAGGTTTTGGATACAGACTGGGAGGAAGAAGAAAGTTATAGTACAGAGGAAATTAATTAAATATGAAGGAGTATTTAATAGAGGAAAGAATCCATAAACGAACAAAAAGAAAGAGAAAGAAAAAAAAAGTAAGACAAAGTAGATGGGTAATTTATTGTTTTTGTCTTTAAATGTAAATAGCTTTGTGATATTTGGAGATAATGATTGGTGCACCAAAATGTATTACAGTGTCGTATGTTCATTATATATAAGAACTTTAAGAAAGAAAATGAACAATTAAGAGATTATGGTCCAGTAGAGTTGTTTGGTCATTAGGTATCAATAGATATTAACGTCTCTCTGTACTAATCATAGATAAATAAAAATAAGAATAATGTGATATTACTGTTAAAAACAGGGATAGATATGACTTTAGATATACCGATAAAATGTGAGGATAATGACATTTATTATTATTTATGCAGGTGTGAATTATAACAAAGGGGTACAGTTTTCTGAAGAAATAAGGCAAACTATGTTAGTAAATATGCAACAAAAATATTGATGGGAGATTTTAATTGTCTTATACTTCTTGCTCTGCATCATCAAACTCTTATGTCCTCCTTATCTCTAGTTCTACATTCACTGTCACTGTTGAACTTTCATAATAGGATGTGTGGGTTTCAGTTACATTTGCTTTTTTTTTGCAACTGGTGTTTCAACTGTCAAGATTTATATGTATTCAACTCTGTTTTGTTATGGTTTGCAATATTTTGCTTTTTAAATGTCTGTCATATGGAATGTGCATATCTGCTCTACTTGTACTAGTTAATGTATTTTGTACTCTATATAAAAACATACTTTATGTAACTGTATCTGTAGTATTTGCTTGTGACTCAGTGTGACTGTATCTTTGTACTTCTTTTGCCTTACTGGTATGTTGTGGCTGAAAAGTAACTTTGTACCAGCTTACCTATCTGTTTAACAAACAGTGAATACAAATTAAAAATAAAAAATGTGATGTGTGCAAAAAGGCAGGGAAGATAGCACAAGCTGCTTAGCATATGTAGGGAATTTTCAAAACTAACATATTAGAAATGGGACAGGAAGATGAGTATACTTATAGAAGAAGAGGGAGAAATTAAATAATTTCGTGAATAATAAGGTACAATTAAAAAAAGGAAAGGGTCTTAAAATGTTAACAGATGATTAGTTTCATTAGATGGAATGAGTGAGATTACATCCCTGTGAGAAGAACATAAAACAATGAAGGAATGTTACAAGGATGTAACTGAATGGTGGTGGGTGCTGAAGGAAAATATATGAAAGACTGTTGGAAAGAGAAGTAGAAATAAGTGCCATTACAGGAGAGGGAGATGGTAGACCTACCCAAAGAATCAGCAAGCTGGCCGACTTCCTCTTGATATGGAGCGGATGAGATGATTGGAGATTCCTGGGCAGGAACAAGTGGGGTTTAGGGCTTACACCTTGTCAAGTGAGTCCTCATCTCCTGCTACTGTAGAAATAATGAGCTACAAGTAGAGGAATCATTACACATGGTCTTACAGGGGGGATAAAAAAAATATTCTGTCAACCTAAACATTCGAAAGTAAGATGCCTGTAAATCTGAAACATAACTGGCCAAACACAGAGCCCTAATTTTAAAGAATAACAGTACCGCACATATATTTTTCATTTACACTATAATGCATTTTTTTGCTTGTGGATTTTTTTACTGTATGTCTCTGCTTTCAGCCCAAATGGTCCATCCTGTGCAACAAGTATAAAACAATAAAAAAAAAATAAATAAACAAAATGAAGACTTACAGTATGAAAGCCAACTAAATAGAAAGAATCAGGAATGGTTTAACTCAAGTATGAAGGTAACACTGGGAAGAGCTATTTGTAAGTGACTAAAACTCACTAATTTGTATTGTGTATCACATCATGCCAACCCATCATTCATCTTGTTATCAAGGTACCAGACAATCCACAGGAAGAAGCATATGTTTACAGGGAGGGGTGCAGTTTTAGAAAATGTGAGTTTGTATACATTGCAAGTGGCCTAATCACAAACATCTCTGCCTGCAGCAGTCATGCCATGTGACTGATATACACATATGACAGATGAACCATCTCTGTATGGCCTTCAAGTAGGGCAGGATACTGCAGGGACACAACAGTGGTGTGTACAACCCTTCCCTGGAAATATAACATACAGGATTATAATCAGGTCTCCGGATCATAACTTGCTTATTGGCATCCATGTCAAGAACACATAATATTAAGTTACAATCAGATATCTCATCATAATTCTCTGTAGTGCATGGAGACTTATCTGGTGCATGTAGTATTAGTTACAGAAAAACAAAAAGCACAAAGTATTGTGCCATCTTTGAAAGCCAGTAAAGCAGTTGAGAAATGCTTTATGTATTTCTGTTTTCCCTGTCTGAGGGAAGTAGTTGGTTCCCAAATATATTTTTAGTAGTTGTAATGTTGTAGACAGCAGGCAGAAATGGGATGAAATGAAGCCAGTTCATGTTTTGCTGCTGTTATTTACTGGCCAGCACTGTCAGCTTTTAGCGGCTAGTGCCAGAGGCGATCCTAACAGCAAGTAGGGGGTGCTTAACAATTGTTAAGGATCCTTCTAAGCATTGTTAAGATCAGGTCATGCACTAGAGTATTGCTGAACCAAAGTGATATTTAACCGGTATCAGAGTGTAACCATGGTGTTCTACACATTAAATCTAAATGCACATGGTACATGGTACATGCACATGAGGCCTATATAGTGAAAACAGAAAGATAGGTCTAGAAAGCATAACATCATCATGAACATTACAGTGATTTGTACAACACTGAAGGACTGAGGTCCACATCACAGAGAATAATAGCAGCAAAATGTGTACAAAGAGGCAATACACAAAGCAAAATATAGATACAACAGCATATATGCAGGCAGGAAAGATTTGCATAGAGGAAATGATAACAGACAAAACAGTACGACAACAGTTTATAGGAAACACAACATTGACAGGAAGGCAGAAGTAGTAACGTAGCATAAACTACAAATGATAACTAACATGCCATCAATGAGCTGGCTACACAATGCAGGGGGATGAATTCCTGTTTATGACTCGACAAACTAAATTTAGATAGCAGGTTTGGTGCTGTAGGAGCTGGGTGGTGATGAGGTGGGAGTGAACCAATGAATAGTTAGCCCCTGCTCACCCATTTCAATAGAAGGATGATGGTGTGGTCTGCTAATGCTTAGATATGCTTCAACAGACAGAAATCATGGAACAAGAATGAACCAAAAGGACTCTGGTGTGTGCTTGGTGCTACCAAGCAATAACACTGTAGGCAAAATCGCCACATGCATAGAAGCATGTATTATAATTAGCCTGGTACTGCAGACCTTGCTTTGACAGTGTGCATGCCAGACACTGAGATGGGGTGCCATTGAACTAAAAACAGAGATATAAAAATGACACTGATAAAGGCATTGAGGAGGTAATGAAGCAAACACAGTCAGATCTTTTTTTTTTTTAATTTCACTGACTACTCCTGCATACATGTCTTTCTAATATGCCATAACTCTCTCCTTAGTTTACAAACAAACACATGCATACAGAAGGTGTAGATGTGTGTGAGTGTGTGTGTGTGTGTGTGTGTGTGTGTGTGTGTGTGTGTGTGTGTGTGTGTGTGTGTGTGTGTGTGTGTGTGTGTGTGTGCCACATGTGCCCACTCACTTCAGAACCTGTGTGCATTGGAGGGGTAGCTTATACACTGGCTGATACAACCGCATCCTTGGTGGCTTAATTAACTGTTTTCATTGGAAGTAGCTCTGTTTTTTTGTCCAGTTAATACACCTCAGTAACTGGGCTGGCATACATTTTCATGTGACAGCTTTGGTACATAGTGTAGGTGTATCTCTGAATTGCTCCATTCAACACAGTACACTAACTGCCATATTAGTCCTGCAGAGCTGTAATATGATGCTTTGCAGCTCTGCTACAATGTTCTGAGAAACACATCTATTTCCATGCTTTTATAAGTTCATAGGTTCATGGGTGGGTACTAGGCTATCTGCCCAAAGGCATTTATAAGCCTAGCCAGAATGTGCTGGCTTTTGCTGTCCCCTTAGATTAGTTCCCTGTGCCTCTGTCCATCAGAGCCACTGAAGTGATCCCCGAGGTAAACTTTCTGTTTCCCATCCACTCGTCAAGGTTTCTTTTGAAGAGTGTTAGCAAGGAGCTCTGCCTAATGTAGATTGGGATCTTGTTCCAAAGCATGGGAAGTCTCTGGGACAGGAATCTATCCCTCCAGCACGTCCTATTTATTGCTGTGGTAAGGTTTAGATCCTTAGAGCATGTGGCACGAGGGGATAAGGTTTTCTTTAGGTGGAGCATGTCCATCAATTCTGGGTTGGACATGGCCTTGTATGTCAGGCAGAGATCACCTGTGAGTAGGCGGTATGCAACCGAGTACAACTGGAGTTTCTTCAGTCGAGTTGCATAGGGCATCTGTTTGAGGCCATTGATCCTCTTGGTGAGGTACTTCTGTGGTCTTTCCAGCTGTTGCAGGTGTTTTGTAAGGTACATCCCAAATGGGGCATTGTACTCTAAGATGGGTCTGATGAGTGATGAGTAGAGGGGCACAATGACCTCTTTTAATCTGGATGCAAACCCTTTTGTGATTAGGTGGGCCACATAGAAGGATTTTCTAACCACTTTGGCAATGTGATTATCAAAGGTGAGATTACTATCTACTTGGGTCCCCAGATCCCTTATTACATCTTCCATATTTAGGGGACAGCCACCTATGTGGTAGTTTGTGGGTACTTTGTTTTTTCCAAAGGGGATGACTATGCACTTTTATGGAACTATACACTATATGGAAAGATGTTCCAGTCAGACTGGAGAAAATATTTGTTTGGGATATGCAGTCTAAGGCAGTGGTACAGTATCACACATTAGTATTGCTCGCCAGTTTCAGAATAGCTGCTTTTGCGTGGAAGATTTTCTTTCAAGTAGTCAGAAATCTGATTCATTCTGTCAGTGACTGCAGTGATCAAAAATATGATTCAATCATATGGGTAACTGCATGGGGGGGGTTCTACTTATCCCAAAAATAATTAATTATACTAAAGCCAGAAAACATGGTACAATAGTTTGAGTGGTGCATGGAGCTTTGCCATAATGAAAAAATGGACTTTTGGAGTTTTGATTTCATGGGACTTCTGAATGTTATGTTTCATTTGACAGTTCATTCAGAGATTCTACTGAACTGATGGGGAGTAGCAGACCAGTCCTATACAAGGTGTACTATGTTTGTGAACCTTACCCAGGAAGTATTCCACTGAAAAATTTATAACTGGTGATACATGTGAGAACCTGAAAGAAGTTCAACAATAAAGGTGAGAGTAGTATGTCTTGAAGAAGATCTGATAAAACAGGAAAGACCAGCAGTATATGACTATTATGCCATATCTCTGCTTCTACAACCATAATTTAATCAGTGTTGTACTGAAAGTGTCAAGTAAGATGGCCCACCATACCTCTCAATGGTCCAGAATTTCACAGAATGTCCAAATTTTTGCCTATTTTTGAACTGTTCCTCATAAAATTTGTGACTTTCTGGCAAATCACAGTTTATTGAAGTCACTAAATACTGACAAACATTTGAGTTTCAGACTACATATCCTTCAGAAAAATGCATGTCTGTTAATGCAAAACCTGTTATTCTAGCAAGTTTCTAAGTTTATAAAAGCAGTATTTAAAGTCTGACCCTGATTTGGGGTCTTTGTCCCCCCTTGCACTTGATAGGTATATGGCCTAATCATTAGATGGCATGCTTTAGTAAGGCAGTTTATTTATTTAACTGTATTTGATTCAGGATAAATATACATTTTGCATTTGCTAACAACTGAATCTGAAAGTAGTTAGCATGAATCAGGCAACATTACTGTTCCCCTTCGTATAAATAGATATAAAATGGTAGAAAAATAAATAATTTACCATGATCCATCATGCCTTCTAAGACAAATATGCAATGCCACCACTGGGTGTGACTTGCAGGCCACCTACAAAGAAATAAATAATACATTAAACATGGTTAAAAACAGACATAAATGTGCTAACAGAGCAATTAAACAGAATCTTTTCTACTGTTCTTATGTCAAGTCACTTACATTTCCACCCCCTCAAGTGCCCACATATGAAAAAAGCAAAGCTACCAAGTTCTAAAGACAGCAAAGAAGAAAGATTGACAGACCAAGTACTGGAAATGCCACTACTTCACTTACCTATAATTAAGTGGTTTTTGAATTTCTTTTGAATATTTCAAACCAAAATACATCTGTAATGCAGGGAACATAATAGGTTAGTATAGTCTAGTGCTTTTTTCAAATATAAAAACACATTAATATCATAATATATTATATTACTTATACTTTATTTATTGTAGTTTGTTTACTGAGTCACCCAGCTTGGGTGGGGTTGGCCCATTTTGCTTGGGGGCTTGGGGAGACAAGCTTCACAATGTATATAGCTATGATAATACATGCATTGGAAGACAATATAATATAATATATACATTAGGAATAAATACATTATAGAACCAATGTTAAAACTTCATACACTCAAGAAATACTTTTACAGTAATGTACAGGTAATAATGAATACACTTTTGATTATAAACAAAATGGAACAGACTCCCTATCCACACAAAACAAAGTTCATCCCTGTCCATATTCAAATACAACTTGGATCTATGGATTGGAAACAGAAAATTTACCCCAGGACGGCCCCCTGTATTAATAATGGACAGAGGCAGCTCCTAAATGCTTTATCCCATGCATGGATCACCTCAAATAATCTGTGGTATGATCCCAGTTATTTTCATTAGGAGTAAAATGGCCCACAAGGGCACCGTCTAGTACTTATCTATTAACATGTAATGTTGTCATATGACTAATAATATCACAGAATGCATACATTTTAAATATATTCCTGTACATCATCTTTATTATTACATTAGTGACTGAGTCAGGCAATGCCTTTCTTGCAGGTACATACTCTCCGTGAATTATTGTGTTTTTGTGGTTGTATTTAAAATGTGTTTTGTTGCAATTCTTGACAATTTAAATTACTATTCATCAATGAGAAGCTTCTAAAAGCAGAGTTTTGCGTTATACTAAGTGGGCCAATTGATTTTTTGTTGGGTTTGCTAACAAGAATGAAAATATAAGCGTTAGACTGTGCACATTTTATCTAAAACTATTATAAAGTGTTCAAGGCATCATAACAGAACTGTTGCTAGCTCATCTGGAGCCCTGCGTAATTCCTCAAACTGGTGCCCCAAAACAAAAAATGTCTTCTTAAAGTGAAAGACCAAAAAAAAGCTTTCCTGCTCTAAAATAGTAGCAAGCTTGACTTGTCATGCCTTGGTGACATGAATGGGTGCTCATTTCCTGTTCAGTCTCAGTGATAGGCAGCATGTGTATTCAGGACCTGAAAACAAATAGTGAAACTTTATGTTCGATGTTCTGTTATATGTACAGTCCTCTAATAGGACATGATATGGAGAGGCACAGAGAATGCTCTTCCTCTAACAGCTGCAGGCTTTACTATTAATAAGCTGAATTCATTGTGTGTTTTAGTAGTCATTTCCTTTATCTTAGCTAGGATAGGTAACATGGATATTGAAGGGGATATGATGCTGCTGATGTCTTGGACAAGCCATCACCACAGTAATGATACTTAGGTCAACTTCTCACACTTCTGACCTTTCCCCTCATACTGGTGTGTTCTCAAGGAATTCTTGAAAGGAATGCTGTCTCACATACGATATTGACTGATTTTGATGATTTTCCTTTCAACCAACATCGCAGGAAAGTATCTATGTGTTCAAATCAACATAGTTATTGTTTATCACTTTTTAAATTTCTCTATGATTAACCTTAAGCTTTGGGGTCAGGAAAGCTGTTACAATATTCTTTTAACCATTTTGTATGCGTTGAAGTATTCATTTTGCTGACAGTATATAGTATCCTAGCCATCAGTAAAGAAGTAAGTAATTTATTCTATTGACTTTGGTCTGTTTGCTATTAATCCCACAGCTAACTAAGTCCCTACAATCAACTATGGAAATCTTTACACACTTTAAAATGAGGAAAGAACATGGTTTTGCACCTTGAAATAGGTTCAAATATTATAATATCAAGTTTGTGATCTATAGATGGTCTAGAAGCTTAGCAAATATAACCCCATGTCAGTTTTTCTTACCACCCATTAAATCATCTATTGATTTTTTAAATATTCTTTTTTGCTTTCCTTCCTGCCAACTATTATCCCTCACATAGCCTACTCATTCACTGGACAATGTCAGTCGTCTGCTGCCTGGCTCAACAGCCAACCAGAGGGAGCCATCATTCAGGTGGGTAACTTGTGCGCCTACCTCACCACACTTCCAGTACTACAGAGATAGGTAGTGGGATGCTATCCACATTTAGGGTCAGCCCTTAACTGTCCCTAGGCCAGATAGCTACTCCATGCCCCACCTCTCAGCCATGTCATTCATTCAATAGGCAGAATGTAGGGGCATTTCTGTTAGCCTAATTCATCTGCTTATTGGATAAGGTGTGCACATCTTTCACTTTGGGAACTTGCAATACCTCTACTGACCCATGCCTATTTCCATGGTGAAGGGGTTTGTAATTCCAAGCTCACATTCTCACTTCTGTGCTGCATTGCCACACCCTCCCATGTAATGTAGCAAAGTGCCAGTATTGCAGTTATCAGACCCCTTCCCTTCCCAAGATAGGCAAACCACCCACCCTGTTTTGTCAGCTCCTCCAGACCGTGAGCCACTAAATGACCCTGGGTCATCTATGCCACAGTCAGGACTTTATCCCTGTACATCTCAGAGCCAGTGAATCATCTACTGAATTTTTAAAACTAAACAGAGACATGGAATTTTTAAGCAGGAGTGGTAGCTTGCTTTATAAGGTGGGGGACCCTGTGTCTCAAACCCATTCTTTTTTCCCTGTTGCTTACATGCATGCCTTTCAACTATCCAGATTTTCACAGAATGTCCAGATTTTTACTTAATATTTTTGGTCTGTTCTTCAAAAAATCTGAGGTTTTCTGGTAAATCACTGAGGACTGAAGTCACTAAATAATGACATCCTTTTGAGTTTCAGACTTCATATCCTTCAGAAAATGCACGCTAATACAAATGCTATTATTCTATCAACTTTCTAAGTTTATAAGGGCAATATTTAAAACCTATTCCTATTTTTAGGCCTTTGTACTCCCATTATTTTAGACTTTGTCCAGATTTCTGGCATTAAGTGGTTGAGAGGTATGCTTATTTGTATGCTTAATAGATTCATTGGTTCACAACTTCTTACTAAGCTTACAGCCAAAAGTGACCATTAAGAAGCTCAGCCACATTACCCAGTGCAGTGCCCCCATTAGGAAACTTTCCCTTCATATTTCTGGTGAAAAATTGTGATCACCAGTCCAGTCATCCAGACTGGTTTTAAAGGTTGCTAGGGAAGTACAATGGTTGATAGGTAAGGGCAGCCTAGTCCTGAAACAGGGTATAAGCTGGGTTAGGTATCTGTCATGCTATCTGGTCCTGTTGATGTGATAGTCAGGTTTTGGTCTCTAAAATGATTATTTACTTTATCACTTGTTCTATTTAGGTGAAGGAGTTCAAAGAGTGCTCGGTCCACCATAGCATGGAAGGCTACGCAGAGATCACCCCTCGGGATTTTATATGAACTAAGTAGGGTGACTGAGATTTTAGTCTACCAGGGTAGCTAAGTGTACTGAGAACAGAGATCTTTTTGGTATGAAGCATTGAGGTCTCTCAAGCTAGATTAGGTGACTGGTGAGGTACATTCACAAGGGTGTATTATATTGATGGATTAAGTAGGACTATTACTTCTTTGGGCCTTGAGGAGATGCCATGAAAGGTAAGCTGTACAAGGAAGAAGGATTTTCTAACTGGCACATGGGCATAGTGGTCAAAGGAGAGTTTGTTATTTGTTAAATGTATTAATGGAAACTATGCTGCATTTCTTAGAATTCAGGGTAAATCCATGATTAATATGATAAGTAATTTTTTGGTCCTGCCCTTGTTAGAGAATTTCAGTATCAGAATGGGATCTGACAATGGCCCTCTGTTTGCAATTATCTGCAAACTTGGCAAGTTATAGACCCTTGATATTGGATTTTATGTCACAGTAATATATACTAAGTTACCCAACATGGTTGTAGTCTCATGGGCAGTGTGTTTGATATGGTTCCACTTTGAAGCATCCAATGTTCAGAACATTGACGTTCTGATCATCGAGACCAGAACATTGATGTTCAGAACATCGAAGGTTTAAAGTGGAAGTGCCAGGTAAGTGAAATTGTAGAATTTTGGGTGTGTATGCAGGGCAGCAAGGTCCCCTGCATGTTGTGCGTGTGTGTGTCATCTGAGTGTTGGCATTGCAGGTAGGGTACGGGAAATCTCCCATTTAGCGCTACTGCATATAGTGGTAAATGGGAGATTTCTCTTACCCCACTGTAGTGCAATCTCGGAGTTGGAATATTAAAGTGGGGGGTGCAGGGGGACAAAACCCCCTGCATAAAATAGTTTTTGTAAGTTTATTTGTTTTTGTGTGGTTCATTTTGAACCTTTGATGTTCTGAACATAGATGTTCTGGTCTCGATGATTAGAACATCGATGTTCTGAACATTCGATGATTCAAAGTGGATCCGTTTGATATACAGTGTTTCAAAGAAAAATTGGAACCGACAATGTTTTGAAGATCAGACACAGATCACTCTTTAGAGGCCTATAAAAGCACTGAATAAAGCGACAGCTTACTTAATGCATCTATGTAGCTTAAATGTTGCAGCTTTTCTGTTTTGTTTGTGAAAAAACCTTTGGACTGTAATTTCATAAGGTGAGTTGTTAAAAGTCCAAAAAGCTGCACTGTATTCCATAAATGGCTAAATTAATGTCATATATAGTGGCATAAAAATTTTACTCAGTCATCGTAATATACTCTTTAGTATCAGAGAAGCCTAGGCTTCTCTACATGTACTCATATCTGGATTGCTTGTTTTGTATCTGTTTCAGTTGCAATGTTCAAACATGTTCTTCCTTATAGTAACATGCTTGTTAAATATTATAGTGATGTGTTTTGTTTATTATAATGTATTTTTTCTCCATGATTGTTGCATCTTGGAGACAGAGCAAGTAGAGTTTTATTATTTTTTTCAGATTATGGCTCTTTCTCCAAGATGCAGTGACATCAGAGTGAGAATAATAAAGTTAGGGGAATATATGTGTGCGCGTGGGGAGGTGCAGGTGAGCTTGTTCATTTGAATTTATGTTAGGTGTGAAATTTTCATTCTAGAGTACTCCTGTAGCAAACTTTTGTGTAGCTGAAGAAATAATTTTGTGTGGATATGTATATGGCAAAGTGTTTTCGGGTATTAGGAATAGAAATGACATCATGGAGCTGCTATCCTCAAAGCCTTTCTAATCACTCTGGAGACATTTTCTCCTAGCCCCATACCTACTGACAATCAAGACGTACTTACTGCAACCATACCCATGCACTCCTCATCCCCAGTGTGAAATCCGGTTACAGCATGGTCAGTATCCAAACAACCACACCCATGCACTCCCCATCCCAAGTGTGAAATCCGGTTATGGCATGGTCAGCATCCAAGCAACCGTACCCATACACTCCCCATCCTCAGTGTCAAATCCAGTTATGGCATGGTCACACTCAGGCAACCATACCCATGCACTCCCCATTATCAGTGTGAAATCCAGTTATGGCATGGTCAGTATCCAGGCAACCATACCCATGCACTCCCCATCCTCAGTTTGAAATCCAGTTATGGCATGGTCAGCATCCAGGCAACCACACCTATACAGTCTCCATCCCCAGTGTAAAATCTGGTTATGGCATGGTCAGCATCCAGGCAACCATACCCATGCACTCCCCATCCTCAGTGTGAAATCCGGTTATGGCATGGTCAGCATCCAGGCAACCACACCTATGCACTCTCCATCCCCAGTGTAAAATCTGGTTATGGCATGGTCAGCATCCAGGCAACCATACCCATGCACTCCCCATCCTCAGTGTGAAATCTGGTTATGGCATGGTCAGCATCCAGACAACCATACCCATTCACTCCCCATCCTCAGTGAGTACGGCATTATGAACATCCAGGCAACCATACCCATGCACTCCCCATCCTCGGTGTGAAATCCAGTTATGGCATGGTCATACTCAGGCAACCATACCCATGCACTCCCCATCCTCAGTGTGAAATCCAGTTATGGCATGGTCAGCATTCAGGCAACCATACCCATGCACTCCCCATCGTCAGTGTGAAATCCAGTTATGGCATGGTCAGCATCCAGGCAACAATACCCATGCACTCCCCATCCTCAGTGTGAAATCCAGTTATGGCATGGTCAGCATCCAGGCAGCCATACCCATGCACTCCCCATCCTCAGTGTGAAATCCGGTTATGGCATGGTCAGCATCCAGGCAACCACACCTATGCACTCTCCATTCCCCAGTAAAAAATCTGGTTATGGCACGGTCAGCATCCAGGCAATCATACCCATGCACTCCCCATCCTCAGTGTGAAATCCGGTTATGGCATGGTCAGCATCCAGGCAACCATACCCATGCATTCCTTATCCCCAGTGTGAAATCGGTTACAGCATGGTCAGCGTCCAGGCAACCATACAGGGTTTGATACTTATCTTAGAATCACCCTGAATACATAGAATGCATGTTGATTTTATTTTATTTACAAACAGATATCTTTCTGTGCACTTTATAGTCTGTACATCCATCTATATTTTATCTCCACTCCTACTTTTCTAACTGTTTTTTGCTGTGTGTGGAGAGTTCCAGAATTCCCCACCCCCTAAAAAACTGGTAAAAGCATGTATTTCCATGAATATGAAGGAACTTAGTTCTTCAGAACTTTAAAAGGCGTTGTTTAACATTGGTTAGCAAAAAATGAACATAACTGCAACAAAGGAATGATGTAAGACTTGGTTAGACTTCCTGCTGAATCTCACTTAATAATGCTGTTTTTTTGTAGTGTACTAGTGCTGTACATCACTGAGTAAAGTCCCTGTCTCTCTGCTTCATCCACTACTGATGTACAGTCTTAAAGGGTACAAAGCAGCTCTGTGGTTCTTGGAGTACTTTTTCAACTGCCATCTACAGGTTCTGAATTGTATTCTGCCTCGCTTATCTATCAGCAGTACCATAGTAAAAGTAGTACTGATTCCTTAATGAATTGTATCAAGAAATACTTTATCTCTGAACAACTAATAGAGTAAGTCTATGCAAGCTCCTATTCCTTTAACAGTGTTTTTTCCAACACATTAGCTTAGGTAATGTCCTTCCCCCTCCTAAGTATTAGTTGAAGTGAGGCCTAGAAAGTCAGTGCACTCCCCTCATTTAACTGTACTGAAGACTTTCCCTTTGATTATTTCCTTTTGTTATTATGCCTTTAACAGCTGTGAAAAGTACTTAGGTAGATTTAAACAGATTTTGTTTGCGTACTTTTTTGCCTTTACAGATTGTCCTTTTGCTGAATTTGCCATGCTCTAACTCACAGCTCCATTTTTAACTCCATTGACCACAATAAATATCTGCGAAAGTGGAATTTAGAACTATATAAAATGAGGTAGCAGATTATTTTATTTAGGTCAACAACTTAATTAGCTTCTAGTTAAATGTGATAATGTTAATGGCTAGAGTCTGGTGTTAAACAACAGAAAATTCAAGTAACCTCCCATGTTCTGCAAATTTCATGATCAGGTTGCAAGTCTTCATGGCAAGACCTACCCCTAAAACAGGCAAAATGTGAAGTAGTTTAAACCAGCCATCTGGTCACACAGCTCATACGTTCAAATATCTTATTTGTATGTTTTTATCTAGTGTTACATTGGTCTTGTAATGTGAAAAATCAGAATTCTTAGTAAAGACTTTAGTTTGTCACATCATCTATGATAAGTCATAACATCATATTGTGTCATTTAGTCATTACCTGGTCTTTGTATTATAAGTACAGACTGTAAGTTCCTTGCTACAATGCTGAGACTATTGTACATCATCTAATTACTTGTTTCAGTTTGATAAAAGTGGCTGGGCCAGTTCTAGATTCAAACATCAAGTTATACTGGGTGTGACTATTTCTTACTCTAATCTAAAACGCAAACACAAAAACAAGGGAAAAAAAGCTCCAGGTGACAATAACACTTAAAACTCAGTAATACACTTACCCTGAAATAACTGCAGTGTACCGTAGTATTAATATGCATTCATTTAGCTATATTTATACTTTGGTGCTCTTCCAGACTGCTACAGAAGAAAGTATAACAGATTTGTGATGCAAGAGGAATATATGGATTCCAGCAATCTGATATTATGTCTTGTATTAGAGGAAATGGATACTCATATGTCTCATTTGTATTTTTGTCACTTGTGAAATTCCTTGCATTCCTCTTCCTGTTTTATAAGATACCCAACACCATATTGTTGCACACCACATATCTTCTTTTTTGATTGTCTTAATTTGACTTTTTTCTAATTTCATAGTTTACCAGCTTTTGACTGGCTGCATGTACTTTCTCCACCTAAGCAAGTTCTTTCTGCACTAAAACTCTGTTTAAAGCAGGTTTTTATTTAGTAAAAGAACTCATGCAGTGTTTAAAATCAACAGGATGAACTAACCTGTAAACTGTTATCATCCACTATAAATCTATTTGGAAGGTTGCTGGATTATCCGTTTAAACTATGCAAAGTACAACTGTATAAACTCCAGTAACATTACCCTTTTTGGTGACAGCTTTGTAATCCTGGTGTCATCCTACCTTCAAGATGCCCTTCACTTCTCTTCTGTTTCTAATCCATTAGGAAATGGACAGAAATGGAGTTTATGCAGGTTTTGCATATTCCTTAAATTTACCTTTTGTACAAGATTGTACACTTCTGTTTAACTTGTCAGCCCTAATAAAGTAGATTCATAAAGTGGTTGAGACAAACAAATCTAACTCAGTTGGCTTTTCAAATTATATTTCAAAATTCATTTGCTTAGATGGTGCCTAGTAGCTCAAGGGAGCTTTGTATGAGCAAAATGTATACATTCTCCTAAGTAAGAGGTGTGGCCTGCTTCATTTCTCCCACCCACATCTGCAAATGCCATGCCCTCTTGCATTCTTACATGTTGCTCTCTACAATCCCATAGTACAAAATCTTCTCCAGCTAAAGAAACTGTACACTACACCTATAAAAGTCATAATGATTAGACAAAAGAAACACGTACCATTATTTCACCATTCTCACAATTAAAAGCCTCATTATTACTATTGCTTTTCCAGATAGCATCACTGTTGTATTATATTACTAAAACATTTATACTATAACGAAATAAAACTTATATAGGTAGCAAATCAACTACTTTCCCTATGAACATTTACAGCTTGTCAACAACCACAACATATCTACATCCCATATAAACATTTTAAAAAGATCCATAGCCAATTCTATCTGCAAACTAAATATTACAACATTTCCTAATTTTATTTGTGTATTAATTTATTTTAGTTAGTTTACCAATGTAGTGCACTGATTACAATAGACCATTTGCAGGCACAGCCCAAGTGAATAAATTCACAAAACATTAAAGCAGAACAAATTCACAAATAGAGTAAACACAGAAGGGAGATAATCCTATAGCCAATTGACACAGTATGTAAATATTGTTAAGAGTAGAAAAACAAATGTGAATTTATTAGAGAAGTAAATATGGGGGGGGGGGGCAGCAGGTGAGACAGATGATCAATGTAGAACTGATACAGGTGCAGAGGGAGTTAGGTTACATGTCCGATGGAAAAGTACTTGCAGTCCGATTTTTGATGGAGGCATCTTTTGAGCTAAGCTCTGAAGATGAGGAAAGAGGAGACTTATTTTAGGTGAGAGGGAGGGATTGCCAGAGTTTGGGTGCACGAATAGAGAAGGAATGGTAGATACAGTGCAGTTTGGTTTGAGGTGTCTGGAGTGATGGAGTTAATTTGGAGAGTTTGCGGAAGTTATAGGTGGTGGTTTTATTTTGGAATTTCAGTAGTTTAGCTAGTGCAGAGCAAGAAGAGCAAGAGCCCCGGGCACCCATTGTTGGGGGAACGATCAGTCGACCCTGATCACTCTTTAATGTAATAACAGCTTTTAAAAGCCAATATTTAATTTGCAGTCCAATCTAAGAGTTTTAACGCTTCATGTCTAAACTGTAGCAACTGCTTGCTAAATTATAGCAAACAGTTTGCTACAGTTTAAAAGTAAAAAAAATCTTTTTCAACTAAAAGGTAGGTTGTAAACTGTAGCAACTGTTTACTACACTTGTAGCAAGCAGTTTGCTGCAGTTCAGAAAGAAATACATTTTAAACTAAAACATTATCACTGAAGTGCTTCCTGCAGGCAGGTATAAACTGTAGCAACTGTAGCAAAGAGTTTGCTACAGTTTAAAAGAAGAACTGCCTTTTTAACATTTTTTTAAATAAGGAAGGGAGGGTGTCATGCATCTGGCCACCTGGTTGATGTGCCAGTAGAAGGAATGTCCCTTTTTTTTGCTGGGGGTGCATTGATCTAACTGTAATATGCCAATCAATTATGGCTTATTACAGTGGAGTACTATTTTTTGCTCTTTATTTGAAGAGCTGAGGGGGTGGATGCTGGTAATTAAACCAGTTACACTTCTGTGGAGTTTGGCTGGAAGAAGTGAGAAGGCACTTGGTTGAAGTTGTTTGAAAACAAGGGACCTTAGGACTAGCTCAATTGTGAATGAAACTGGTAGCCATTTGGCTTTGTAGAGGGTGATGCAATAGTGTTCTGGGGCTTGGGGTGGAAAGGAATTGTCAGATTTTGTTTTCAATGGGCTATAAAGTGGATACATTTTTTAGAGGCTATGGCTATGACAGGAAGCCCATATTCAAGTTGAGCAAGGAGGACTTCTTTGCCTATTGCAAGTCTAGCTGCTCTGAGGAGAACAGGAGATATTCAGCAGGACCAGAATAAAAGTGAACTGATCTTTTTCCTAGGGGTTTCAATGTGGCTTTGGATGTTAAGTAAGTGGTCAAGCCATAAACTTAAGTGTTTAAAGGATGTTGTATCTTCTATTGGGGAACTATTGAAATTTTTTAGGAGTTAATTTTTTCAGCTTTTGTAAGGTTCCAAGTATCATATATTTTGTTTTGGAGTGGTTTAGGGGTAGCTTATAATTGTTAAGCTAATAATTAAGGGAGTGGAGATCAACTAAAGCTGGGTTTGAAAAGCTAAATGTGAGGACTGGATCAAAGAATAACCACGTTATCAGCATAAAAAGTAACAGAAAGGTTAGGGAGATCACAGGGTAGTTGGTTAATAAAGACTAAAAACAACAGTGGGGTAAGTATGGATCCTTGGGGCACTCCTCTGGTAATGGGTGCTAGAAGGGATGGGGTCAAGCCTATTTTGACTTGAAATATCTACTTCTTTAAGAAATGTTGGAACCAGGTAACAGGGGTAATCCTGATTTTTTGGACAGAGTGAAGGAGCAGAAAGTGATCAATAAGATCAAAAGCTTTGGTAAGGTCAATGGTTTCCTTTATCCTTGTTGTGAAGGATCTCATGTGTAAGTGACCATAATGCTGCTGTTGCGCTCCAGCCAGTCCAGAGTTCATTACTGTTGAAGAGTGAGGCGGTGGTACTTTTGGATGCAAGTGAACAGTTGGTGGTATTTTCCTAAGAGTAGGGATGATGAAGATAGGGCAGAAGTTGGAGGCATTTTCTGGCTGAGTCTGTTTGGAAAGGGGTTTGGAAAGGCGTTTAATAAGAGCAGCTTTCTATATGTCTGGCATTGTATTTTGAGTTAAGCAGAGGTTATAAATAAGGAAAGGAGGTGTGGTAAGGAAGTATTTGTAGAGTGATATTAAACAAGTCAGTAAATTGTCTGAACCAGGGGTGCATCCAGGGGCATGCTTTCTAGTAGGGGGGTCAAGGTATTTGTGTGTAATTTTCTTAAAGAATAAGAGGAAGATAAAAGGAGGGGGTTGGGTGACTTGGGATGAGAGGTAGAAGTTGCAGTACTAGGTAGGTGGCTGAATTCCTTGAGAAAGTCAGAGACTGAGATTTGGCCTTGACAGGTCTGGATGATGATAGGGGTGGAGGTATGATGTGGATTTTCAAACTATGAGGTGATCTACTTCATACCAGAAATTTTTCGGTTTGCCTAGCAGAGCAAGTTGTTTGTTTGTGAAATATTTGGTTTTATTCTTGTGTATGGCATGCTTAGCTAGGTTACTTAGAGAGTTAAGGTAGTACGATTTTTTGGTGATGGGTTTTGCCTCCATGAAGAGCACACATTGTCCCAAAACCTGTGCAGAGCATTCAGTTCAGTGGTTAACCAGGGAGGTTTGTTGTATTTGAAAAGGGACTGTATGAGAGGGAATAATTTGTCTTAAGCTGAAGGAGGGTATATGAAAGAGCCTTTGCAGCTGAGTTGGGGTTCTGCAAGTTGGTAATGGGAAATTAATTGAATGTTGCTAGATGTTTTTGAGGTTGTCTGTATTGGTGGATCTGGGTCTGCATGAAACTAGTTCAGGGGGCAGTTTTGATATCTGGTGGATAATTTGGAAGGTTATTGAGGTGTGAACACTGAATGAGGGTGGAAGAATGGATACATGGAAGATGATGGGGATTGTTATTGATTAACAGATCCAGGAGGGAGTGTTACTTGGTTTGGAGATTTGGACAAGTAGTGTCATTGGCTAACTGCATAAGGCTGATATTGGCTAATCTCAAGGGACCTAGGTAGTTTAGGTTAAAAGCGCCTAGAAGAACAATATTTTTATAGTTGTGGGTAGCTGAGGTGATAGTAAGAATAAGGTATTTAAATCTGTTAAAACAGGCTAGATAAAGAAGGTAGATGACTGCTATTACAAGGTGACTTTTCTTCCAGGAGGGAAGTTTTAGAAGGATCCAGTTGGGCTCACTATCTGAGGATGCATTTGTTTGAGCAATGATAACTGGTTTAAGGTTGTTTTTATAAAGAATGACAGTGCCACCACCTTGTCTACTGACAGGCCTTGTGTCTTGGAGGTACGTGTAGGAGGGACGTAGATGCTGAAAACTGTGATTGTTGTTACCATGTTTCAGTGACAGCTGTGATATCAGGTGAGTGTGTTGTCAGGAAGGGGTTTATCTGATCAAGTCTACTAGAGATACTTTGGGTGTTAATTAATGCACAGGAGAGGGTGGAGGTGTTGGGAATAGTTATGGGTGTTATGTGGTGGGAGTATCTGTATTGGATTCAAATTGGCTGTGAGCAATATGAGCAGAATAGGGGTGAATTTATAGAGGTGTTTAGAAAGTTTGAGGTGGGGTCCTTGGGTATTGGTAGGTTTGGAGGAAATGAAGCAAATGGAGGGTGAAGCTGAAGTCGAGTGTGAGTAGTAGGTGGTAAAATGGGGGTATAAATGGGCAGGGTAAGTTTTGGGGTTCAAGCGAGTGGCTGTGGGGCTCTGTGGTGTTTAAAGATAGAGGAGGTTGAGAAAAGGCAGGAGAGATGGGGTTACTGATGGTATAGTGTGGTGGGTTAAAGAAAGGGTGGAGAAGCATCATGCAGGGTAGATTAGACAAGGAGTTGTGAAAGTGAGTGACAGAAATCTGTGATGATGGTAAAGAACAGAGAATTTATATGGGAATGGGAATGTGGTTGAGAATGATGTATTGCTTGTTAGCGTATTAATGATGTGAATAGTGACGAAACTGCATGGAGGTTTAGGGTGGACTATATCACATTAAGTTGGGTCAGGAAGTTGAATGTAGGTTTAGTAAGGCTGTGTGTACCTTTAATGGGTGGTCAGAAATGTAGGGGAGGAGGGTGGAGATGGTGATGTATAAATTTGAAACCTGGGGGAGTGGCTAGGGAATTTGAGGGGTGGGATGGGAGTGAAGTGGGATGCACCACTCCTTAGCTGGAATCAATCTATGAAGGTGTGCAAGGTGAGGTAATAAAGCCCAAGCACAGTAGTGGTCAGACAAACAAACAAACAAAAATGGAGTATTTTTTTTATTAAATTGAAGCTGCTGTTCTAAAGCCTCACCTTTGCAGTTCATGGACTTTGTGTTTACTTTGTGGATACTTTGGAATACTTTTATGCAAAGGTGCCTGTAACACTGGGTGGTTTGTATCATTTAGAAGTTTCTACATTTTTTACCCAAAAGTTCAGGAGTTATGGCTACTGAAATGGATAACATAGAACTTGAATATACACTGGGCTTAAAACTAAAATGGACTGAAAACAACTTAGAATTATTTTTATCCAGGGTGAGTGAAGAAGAAAATCCACTTTTGAAAAGTGATATATGGTCATTGAAGGGACAGAACATTCTAATATAGACTTTTTGGCCATGAGAAGTGATATTTGCTCATTAGAAAAAGATTTATATAAACTAAAATGGGTACAATATGAAAAGTTTAATTTAGAAGCTTGTTTAACAGAACGTGTTATACCTCGAGGTTTAAGAGTGCTCAAAATGCCTGCACAGACTGAGTGTGACTCCATATTGCTAAGTGAATGGCAACAACTAAATATAAACACTAGCTTGGGGTATTTAAAGCTGCTAGTAGCAGCAGCAGAGAGAGAAATGATAAAAACTAATGGCAGTATAAAGAAAAAATATACTGACATATGTAAAACTTATACTACAGAAGCACTGTTTAAACCTATGACTGATATGGTTGAGAATCTGACAGTATATGCCAGAAAGCTTCTACAAATTAAATTAAAGCAGCTTTGTAGAGATCGGAAGGACTTCTCGTTGGGCTATATCTTCACTTGGCCACGAGATGTAAATGACCATAATAGTATGGCGCCTAATATTGATTCAATGCCCCAACAAGTAAATGAGAGAATTCAGTTTGTACAAAATTTGACTTCTAGAGAGATACCGATTGGTCAAGTGGAAGCAGACAGGCGTGGTCATGATGACGATCATGGTTGTGATCACGATAGAGCAAACGCCTTGAAGTCTGATGTTTCAAATGCACTGGTGACATCTAACCTTGGAGCAAGGAAGAAGACGTTTCAAGTAAGTGCACAAATACATCGGGAAGCAGAAAATGAAACCTCCAACATTAAAAACGCATCAGCACATCCAACTTCTTTTTTAAAAGGAACTGACCCTTTAGGCTTGAATTTTCCTCTGCCTATAAGGGAGAGATCTATGAGCAGGAATGGGAGAGACAGACCGCGACAACAACAGAGGGGGAGAAATATAGTGAGAAACAAGAGAAAACTCTACAAAGGTCCAGTGAGTCCATTTACAATAAAAAAGGCCTTCCAACAAGTAAGACATTAATTGTAAATTTATCAGATTATGGTTTAACACATTCTGAATCAAACGTGTTAGAAAAGGGGTTATCTTTTATACCGGCTATGGATATGAACATCACTGATATTATTTTCGATTTGAAACTGTTTACCCGTAACTTGACTTTGAAAACATTATTTGGTAATGAGCAGAAAGAGTCTGATGCTACATTCAGGAAACCAAGTTTTTTTGTACCAAAACAAAATGCTTTAATCAATGCATTTGAGCAAACTTGTATTTCTGATATGTATAAAATGTATTATGAGCGGAAACAACTTAAGGAAAGTGGCAAATGGCATAATTTAAGTAAAGAAGAATTTAAAGCTATGCATGATTTAGAGAGTAATAACCAGATAACTATTAGGCCAGCAGACAAGGGAGGGCAAACAGTGGTTATGAATAGAGTTGATTACAATAGTTTGATGCTAGAAATGCTGGATAATACTGACTTCTATCAAAAAATTACATCCATACAAAGTAAAAATATGATATCAAGGGTAGAAAAAGAAATTAGACACCTTGAGGAACTAGAGCTTTGTGATAATAATATGGTCAAATATTTAGTAGTTACAGATCCAACTATTCCAAAGATTCAGGGGTTGCCTAAACTCCATAAAAATTCTATCAGACCCCCAATGAGACCAATAGTAGCCGGAAAAAATTGGTGTACTGAACTGGCTTCAATATTCATTGAGAAAAATTTGAAGGCCCTGATATACAAATCAAAGTATATCTTGAAAGATACAGAGCATTTTCTCAGAGATTTATATGAATTTACTAATGAAACAAATGTATCAAAACAGTACTTTTTTGTTACATTAGATGTAGTATCGCTGTTTACAGTTATACCAAATCCAGTTGGTATTAGAAATGTGATACATCTATTAGAGATGAATAAGGAATTTGGAAGTAGAACCATAGGAATATTACAAAGACTGATAAAATAGTGCTTGAAAATAACATTTTTGTATTTAGGGAAGATATGTATTGGCAAAAGAATGGAGTGGCAATGGGCACTCCTTGTGCTAATAGTTATGCCAATGCCGTTATGTCCAAATGAGAAATGGAAAATGTTAGAAAAGGAAAATTTGATAAAATGATTATGTTTTATAAGAGATTTGTAGATGATCTCTTTCTTTTATGGAGAGGGACAGAAGGTCAGTTATATGAATTCTTAGAATTCATTAATAACTCTACAGAATTTCTTAACTTTACCATGAATTGTTCTACTGATGGTATCAGTTTTTTGGATGTTTATGTAGAGAAAGATAGTACAGGCAAGGTCAGCACAAGAATGTACAGAAAGACCTGCCATGCAAACAAATTATTAAGTAGAGATAGTATGCATCCCAATTTTATATTCAGAAATGTAGCACAAAACCAGTTCCTAAGGGCGTCAAGATTAAGTGTAAAAACCGGAGAATATGAGAAACAACTAATTTTGACAGGAAAAGAATTACTAGATAGAGGCTATAATAACAGAATGGTAACTAAAAACATGGAAGATGTGATGAGTAAAAGAGAGAATAAGGCTAAACCATATTTCTCAAAACAATTAGTGAATGGGAAAGAGAAAGTGACTCACAAGAATGTAAGGATGTGTTTAAATTATTCAAGAGATGTTGGGCTGTACACTAATATTATAAATGAACATTGGAATATATTAACATCAGATTGTAAAATGAAAGAGTTAGTAGGCACAAAGCAACAATTTAGCTTTAAAAATAAGAAGAATTTAAAAAGAAGGCTCTGTATAGACAGAGAACTGAAAGGTAGAGAAAAAGAAAAGGGCACTAGACCATGTGGCAAGTGCAACTTTTGTAGTTTTATTTGTAATGATTCACAATTTAAACACCCTGACACAGGGGAGACATATTTATCTGTGAACCTATGAGAAATGTGACACAGCACATGTAGTATATCTGGCTATCTGCCAGGCATGTCACAAATTTTATGTAGGGAAACAGATTGTCTTTTAAAAGATAGGATAAGAGAACACCTATATCACATTAAGAAAAGAAGTAGTTTTAATGCACTAGCGAAGCATGTGTCAGTTACCAATGAACAACATGTTTTTAAATTTGTTGTCTTATGTAGAACATTCACTGATATAAGAGGGGGTGACATAAAAGCAAGGACTGAGGAAAAAGAAGCTGAATGGATTATTAAGTTAAGGGCTGGTTCAGGGAATGGACTGAATGATTCTGTTCTTATAAGACCAATATTAAAAAAGAGACCATTGAATAGGTGAATGTTGAATTTTTTAGAACTTTACGTATGCTTTTAACATATATTTTATATTTTTATACTATATAAGTTTAGAATTTGTAAGAGTGGATCAAGAAAGTAACACTTAGAATGTGTATATATGCCTTTAAAAATGGTTAAGCAGAGTCATGTGACTGACTTTAAGTGTTATATAAGGTGTATGTATTTTAATGGTTGTTATACACCTGAAGAAGCTGTTTGTGAAAGTGCTTGTGTACCAATAAAACTGTGTTGCAGCCGAGTGGAATCCAGATCTTTGTTCTGTGGTTGGAGAAATTTGAGTATACACCTTATTAAGCTGAGGTTGCTGTTTTGGAGTATATTTTTTTACTAAATTGAAGCTGCTGTTCTGAAGCCTCACCTTTGCAGTTCATGGACTTTGTGTTTACTTTTTGAAAATGTATATATATGTATATACATTCTGGTCAGTTTTCCAAAGGTACCATATTGCAACAGGCACTGCAGCAAAATGCTTGAAGTCAGATGAGCATGTAAATAAATATGATTTTGCACTTCATTTTGACAAAATAATAAAACATTTGGGCAACTATCCAAAAACAAATCAGACTGCAACCTGTTTCTGTTAAAATGTTTTTATTATTTTATTTAACATTTGTTTTCCTGGGAAAGTCTGACTGGGACAGAGCCCATTCTCAGCAGAGACCCGGAGAGAAACCCTCCAGATGCATGTCTTTGGAATGTGGGAGGAAACTGAAGCACCCAGAGGAAACCCATGCAATGCAGGGAGAACTTGCAGACTCCAGACAGAAGGCACCCCCAGCAAAGAATCAAACCAGAGAACCTCTTGCTGTGAGGTGACAATGCTAACTGCTGCACCATTGCTAAGGTTACTGTTAGAAAAATATGTACTAATGTATATGTTTAGTGCTTATTAGAAGCTAAAAAGGTTAACACATTTCATTCTATTTTATGTACAGCTTAATTCTGTATGAAATCATAAGATGCCTTTTCATACTGCAGTATGCTTTCTGAAATTGCAAGATGGTCTCTGACCTAGTATTTGCTAGCACAGCAAAATTCATGTTTATGCCTTTTGGAAATCTACTGAGAAGCAGGTAATTATCTGCTAGGTCAGAAAAATAAATGAATAGAACAATACTGTTTTCTATAATGTAATTGAATATGAACAATCAGCTCTGTTCAGGTTATGAGAACATGCACAGCAGCGGAAAAGAAAAGATACACCAAACAAAGACTGCTGAAGAAATGAACTATAATCTGTACTTGCTTTGTGCTCAAATTAGCCATAGTACCTTGAATGGTAACATTGCATAGTGAGAAGTTGTATCTGACTGGTGGTCATCAAGGCCACGTTGTTTTTCTTAGGAAGTTTTTTTTGTAAACTTGATGTGCCAGCAGAAAATCATGGACAAACAGCTGCTACGAAATAATATTGAAAAAACTTGTGATTTATTACGTCAGCTTGGTAGGCAATGTCTTGTAAGAAATGTATAAGAATAGCTTCACTTCCTGATTCTAGTTAGACAAACTCTGTATTAGCACATTTTTGTCTCCTTGCTGCAAGATTAAAGTGCCTTAACCTGAACCTGCCATGTGTTGATCATTTTGAAGTTATTTTTTCCTTTGACAGATTGGTCCTTCGGACCGGAAACTCTCACTTCGCCTCAGGTCAGATGGGCCAGGTGGCATGAAACCATACGGGGAAGAGACCACATCGGTTCTTCTGCTTTGAAAGACCTCCGACTGAATTGTCGTTCAAAAGAGGCCAGCCACTGTTCTGATCTGCGACTGGAGGACGAGTTATCATATGAACCAGAGACGGTCAATCATGGAGGTTCAGGTAAGGTGAGATTTACCTTTTTTCTGTTTTAGATCAGGGACTTGATTTGAATCATCTGTCAGGAGATTTGTTTTTTACAAGTCAGGGACAGGAAGATTGCAGTCTTGTCATAGATCAGGGAAACAGAATAGGTAAGACAGTTATTCTAGGAAAACTGTAAAACAAGAAAATCGTGGTGCCACGTGAAAATAAGAAGGGTTACGTAACATTTTTAACAGTCAGAACAATATAGGTAATAAGTGCACAAAAAGTTCCCAAGATCCACCGCTAACCGAAGATGCAAAATATATGCAATTACAGAGTGCCGACAATGTTAGATACTATACAAAATGGGTTAATAAATATGAATTTAATGGCAAATTAGAAAAATCCTCGCTTATTAAACTTATCAAACAGCTTAAAACTGACGCAAAAGGTCAGGTAAAAAAACAACGTCAATTAGGTATTCCTCAGGCACACAGGTGGATTGAGGAAGCAAACCGTAGAGAACAAAAAAGTAATAATTCAAAAGCTAGGTTTCTAGATAAAGAAGACAATAATTTGGTAATAGCATCAGCCCCTCCATCCCCTCCACTTCCCGCACCAGAATATGAAGCGAATAGACAAGCTGATCCACCTCCGCTATACCCGGCTGTCACCGCAAAGCCAAAACCATACGTCAGAGATCCC
This sequence comes from Protopterus annectens, assembly GCF_019279795.1. Taxonomy (NCBI): domain Eukaryota; kingdom Metazoa; phylum Chordata; order Ceratodontiformes; family Protopteridae; genus Protopterus; species Protopterus annectens. Next base: position 1,010,856,742 of record NC_056744.1, read on the forward strand.
ATCGAGACTAGGTCGCAAACACGTAACTTAATAGGGGATACTGAGCTATATCAAATAAACAAAAATTCACGAGCTATGAGTGAAGAAGAGATATGTCCGCTCATAGAAGTGCCAAATCCTCAGGCAGGACAGGAAGGGCAGGACCCGACTCTCCTAGTATATAGACCGTGGACACCGGAAGATATCCAGAAAGCCACAGAGGGAATTCCCCATCCAAAAGTTAATTTTAGAAAATTCTTAGAAGACTTACAGGGCATGAGGTTAAGTTATCATTTGAATGGAGAAGAAGTAGAAAAAGTAGTTAGACAAATTGTAGGTCCAGATTGGCACATGATCAGCGGCAACTGGAATCCCCGTGATGCAGAACACAAGCCACTCCCACATAGCAACGCAAAGCTGGATAACAGAGTGAAAGGTCTGACAAACTGAATCTCTGAGAAATGGAAGCCTAGGGCAGACTGGACTTGCATTAATCAATGCATCCAACAGGAAAGTGAAACTGTAGATAGATATTATGCTAGATTATTAGAATGTTTTAATAACCATTGTGGAATGCAGGTACCTGAAGACCAGACACATGATTCCCTATATGAGCAGCAGCTAAAGAATGCATTTTTGAAAGGCAGTATTGCACCCATTAGCAGCTTTATTACAAAGCACATGGTAGATCACCGTCCAAGTAGATTACAGTCATTACTTGAATATGCAAGACATGCCGAAAGGCATTTTAATAACAAAAAGAAAACCCAAGTATTTGCTGTAGAAGATGGAGCCGAAGTTTATGTAGTACAGTCCAGGAAAAAAGGCAAGAAAAATGCCCAGGGAAACAAACAATCTGATAAACGATCAGAAGAGTTTGAAGAGAGAAAGAAAAGGGGTGAATGTTTTAAGTGCGGAAAGAAGGGACATTTAGCAAGGGATTGCAAGCAAAACAAGAAGGTAGTCATGGAAGATAAGGAGGGTGAGGACTGACTATATGATAGTCAAGAGTCACTAGAAGGAAGAAACCAAGAAAAGACAAATGCAAATTTGATAGAGGGAATAGAGGATGTGATAGAAGAAATAGAGGAAGTACAAGAAATCACAGATGGTGAAAAAAGGGAAATTTTGGACTTAGCATTATTGAGACTAGAGCTCTATTTAGCAGACACAAAACCGGAAGTTACACTTCTGGTAGAGGGGAGGGAAGTTAAATTCCTGTGTGACTCAGGGGCTTCACGAACCCTGATACATCCTTCCAAACTACCAGAAAATTCAGAATCACTTGATTACATATTAGTGAAAGCAGCTAATGGACAGCTGTATTGGGAGCCACTCTCCCATAACATAGCAATAACTGACCCTGTTTCAGGGATGACCCAGAAAAGCAAAATTATTGTTTCTGCAAAATGCCCAGTAAACCTTTTGGGCAGAGATCTTATGTAGACATTTGGCATAGCAGTAGTTCCAACTATGCAGGGTATGGAAGCACAGTGACAAATGGATACTTTTGTAGTGCAACCGGAGGGTAAAACATTTTATTGGTACAGCCAGGACTTGATTACGACTGGTCCAGGGGCAGTAACCGAAGAACTGATGAACGTAGCCATCAGTAAGTCCCCCACCCTTGACACTGATAAACAGCATTTATTGCACTATACTCTGTATTATTGTAGCACACCAGGACCTGATAAGGAATATGAGCAAGAACTGTTTAAAAAACATGCAAACAGATTAGTATTACGTAATCTGTACTGGGACACAGAAGGGAACAGTGTAGTTAGCTGTTCATTGCCCCAGGAATTCTTTGCACTCTATAAATCTAATCGATTACCACGTTAGTTTAACTAAGGACAAAAATGTGAAATGGGTAGCTCTAGGAGAAAAAGTCACAAAGTGGGAAAAACAAACAGAATTGGGATTGTCAGAACAGGGAGTACAGAAACAGAAGTTAAATTGGATAACGCAGACACACCCAGCTGTACACTTGCAGTCTAGCAAGGACAGTTGAGTAGCACTCTTACTAGAAGAGGAAGAAAAAGCCTTACGAGAAATACCAGAAACTCTCTGGTCAGCCAGGAAAATAGATGTAGGACTAATTCGTACAGCAGGACCAGTTACTATTACGCCAAAATCAGCATTTAGATCACAGAAAAGACAATATCCCTTAAGAAAGGATGCAGAAGTAGGAATCAAACCTATAATAGCAGCTTTACTTAAGGAAGGAGTACTGATAGAATCTCCCGATTCACCATGTAACACACCCTTATTTCCTGTCAGGAAAGCAAATGGAGAATGGTGTATGGTCCAAGATTTACAAGCTGTAAATGACGCAGTAATACCTAGAGCACCTATGGTGCCAGATCCACACACCCTGTTGAATGACTTAAAGCCTCAACAGAAGTATTTTTCTGTGGTAGATATTAGCAATGTGTTCTTTTCAATACCGATACACCCCTGATAGCCAATATTGGTTTGCATTCACATTTCAGGGGAAAAGGTACACATACACGCGACTACCACAGGGGTATTGTGAAAGCCCAACAATATTCGCACAAGAAATGGCAAATAACTTGGCGGGATTTAACCCACCGAGAGGCAGCCAAATTCTACTTTATGTAGACGACATCCTGCTGGCAGACCCCATCCAGCAAGAATGCAGAGAAGATACCATAGCATTATTACAATTTTTAGCCACTCAAGGACATAAAGTAAACAAAAACAAATTGCAGCTTTGGAAAAAGCAGGTCAAATACCTGGGATATGTGATATCCAAAGAAGGCAGAATATTAGATGAAGAAAGAAAAAGAGCAATTTTATAAGCACCCAAACCAACTACCAATAAGGAAATTATGTCCTTCCTGGGAACAACTAATTTCTGTTGGAGTTGGATTCCGAACTATGCTTTGGAATCTGCTCCATTGACTGACTTGATATACAAGAAGCCCGTGGCAGCACAAGATTTACTACAATGGACACCAGAAGCAGAGTCAGCTTTCTGTAAATTAAAGCAATTGATAGCGTCCTCATTAGTTTTAGGATTACCAAACTATCATAAACTTTTTTTCCAAACCGTAGATTGTAAGCAAGGTTATATGACATCAGTATTGACACAGCAACATGGGGACAAGCAACGTCCCATAGCTTACTATTCATCACAGCTGGACCCAGTGGCGCGATCCCTGCCCCACTGTGTACAAGCAGTAGTCACAGCTGCAATGGCAGTGCAGGCTTTAGCCTCAGTAGTGTTGTTCCACCCTCTCACATTGAGAGCGCCTCATGCAGTTGCGATTATTTTACTGCAAGAAAAAGTAGCATATCTTTCTCTTGCTAGACATCTTTCCTGTATGACTATACTGTTGAGCCAACCTCACATGATAATTGAACGGTGTACAACTTTGAATCCGTCTACCTTGCTTCCAACCCCTGCGGATGGCACACCACACAGCTGCCTGCAGGAGATTGAGCAAAAGACACTGCCTAGAAAAGATCTAATGGATGTTCCCTTGGATGATGCCGAGGTGACACATTACGTGGACGGCTCATGCAAAAGGGGTCCCACAGGGCAGAATCTAGTAGGATATGCAGCAGTTTCTGATACTGAGATTTTAGAAGCAAAATCTTTACCACACAATTTATCTGCACAGGCAGCAGAATTGATTGCCTTGACACGGGCATGTACCTTAGCAAGGGTAAATGTGTAAATATTTTTACTGATAGCCAGTACGCTTTTTCTACTGTATATGTTTTTGCGCAACAGTGGAATAATAGAGTATGATAACATCTACTGGCAAACCGATTAATCATGCGCAGTTTATTTTGGATTTGTTAGAATCTATTCAGTTACCTCAGAAAGTAGCTATTTGTAAATGCGTAGCTCATACTAAGCAACAAGATAGGATTTCAAAAGGTAATGCGAGATCTGATACAACTGCAAAGCAGGCAGCTTCAGCTTCAGAAGTATTTCTTTTGAGTGAGGAATTACAACCCTCTGAGATTTTAGATTTAGAAATGTTGAAAACAATGCAGACACTTACTACAAATGTAGAAAAACAGAAATGGATAAAATGAGGAGCAATTCTTGAGAAAGGGCAGTACATCTCCAAAGAAGGAAAACCGATATTGACATCTAACTTGTTTAGATATGCAGCTTTGTTGAGCCATGGGCAATGCCATGTCTCAACAGGGGGGATGGTACAGTTAGTGAATCGAGTGTTTACAACATATGGGTTTATAAACTACACTAAAAATTTTTGTGCGGCATGTCATGTTTGTAATAAACATCATGCACAAGGGGCGTTGAAGCCTAAGCAAGGGAGTTTCCCAACACCACCGTACCCATTCCATACTATCTGTATGGATTTCATAGAACTAAACAAATGTGAAAATAAGAAATATTGTCTTGTCATTATAGATATGTTTTCCAAATGGGTGGAAGCTTTTCTGACCAAGAATCCAGATGCAGCTACTGTTGCAAAAGTCCTTGTTAAAGAAATTATTCCTAGATTTGGCATACTGGAAAAGATTTACAGTGACAATGGCACACACTTTGTAAATCAAACTATACAACAGTTGAGCCAATATTTCGGAATTTCCTTAAAGAACCATTGTGCATACCACCCCTAATCCGCAGGATTAGTAGAGAGGCATAATGGGGTTTTGAAAAACAAACTTAGGAAATTGATTAGTGAGACACAAAAGAACTGGGTGCTCTGCCTGCCTCTGGCACTGTTGAGCATGAGAACTGTTTCAAATGCAAAGGGGTTAACTCCTTTTGAAATACTGTTCGGGAGGGCATATTATATACCTCAGTGGAATCCTCTCATGCCTGCAGACCAGGAGGCCGACAGTTCACTTGCAGAATACATGAGACGACTTTTAAGTAATAAACAACTTTTGCAGTTAAATTCTGTTTCAGATAAAGAACAAACCAGACCATCGGAAGAAGCAGTAGTCCCAGGCACGTGGGTCTGGGTGAAAATTATCAAGAAGAAGAATTGGACCAGACCGAAGTGGGAAGGGCTGTACCAAGTGCTACTGTCAACACCCACTGCAGTCAAGATCGCAGAGCGAGCATCCTGGATTCATCTGACACACTGTAAATTGGTTAAAAACTTTGAACTGGACAAAAAACTTGTTACTTTTACACAAGAACAAAATGACCAGATACGGAACAAATAGAAATATAGAACAACCTCAGAGGTATTGCATGATCATTCTGTTGGCCATACTGATAGCATTAATCTTTTTGTTGTGGCCTTTCCTTTTTCCAGCAACACGAGCTGAACTGAATAAATGAGATTTGTTACTCATAGACTGGCATCCGAACTTTAACACTTACCAAGCAATTAAATATGTGTATGCTGAAACTTTTAATGTTTCGAAATGCTGCATTTGCACAGCTATACCAACAGCATACGGGGGATTATTAATGACTGCTGTCCCCTTAGGGGTCAATGAGACCTGGGAAAATTTGATTTTTGATCCTACAAATGTAAAATCACAAGACAAAATAGCATTGTACCTGCCTGTTACACAAAAGGGAATTGTATGTTTTTATAAAAATGATACGGTACAGGTGGGTTGGAGCAATTGTAATGTGACTGTTCCATACAAATGTTATATCAAAGCTAATAATGCAGGTTATATTTATGATACAAACTATGACTCTTATTTTGAACTAATGCACAAAACGGTTGATGAAGTACAACATAATCCTGTTCTTTTTAAACAACTATCTATCATTGATAAGAAAATGTTTCATGCAGGGCAAGTATATATTAATACTAAAGTAGAGAATTGTTATTTTGTTTGTGGGAAAAAGGCATACAAATGGTTACCTGAGAACTGGTCCGGCAGTTGTTTTTGGGGTTACCTGGTTCCGGCCATATGACACACTGCAGTTTTGCCTCAGGGAAGAATTCGAAATGTCAGAGAGGTCACCAAGAAACCTGGAAATCCAATCAAGATACCTGAGAATCCAATGGGATGAATCGAAACAGGCTGAAGGAACCATAACTCCGTAAAAAATAAAGATAAACTGACACACATGGATTTGAGTGACACTATTATATCGTGGGCAGGTATAGCCCCTGCCTATGGCGCAGTGAAATCGATTTGGGAGCTGAGGAACCTGTCCAAACTTCTCGAAGTAATGAGCAATGCAACTTTTTCTGCTCTCGAATTAGTGACTGATGAACTGAATGCTATGAGAACTGTGGTACTTCAAAACTGCATGGCTCTCAACTTCACCCTAGCAGCAAAAGGTGGTATGTGCGCTTTAATAAAAGAGGAGTGCTGTTCGTATATTCCTGACAACCAGCATGAGATAAACGACCATCTTGAGGTGATTTAGCAAGTGTCAGCCATGACCAAACCAGGCCCAAACCCAATGACGGATTTTTTCCAGAATTTGTTTGGGGGGTGGGGTAGCATCCTAATGAACATCCTGATTACAATTTGTGTGGGATTACTCCTATTAGGAGTGTGTGTTTGTTGTGGTATTCCCTGCATGAAAAGATTGATCAAAGATGTTATAGATATGTCAGTTTCTGAGACTTTGTATCAAAGTACTGAAATTGAAGAACTGTTGACAAATGAAACACTTTCATAAGTCTAAACTGAATGACTCTCTTAACTGCAAATTCTGAACAGAAAGAGGTTAGGAGAAGAAGCAACTGTAAATTTTTTTGAAAATAGAATAAAAAGTATTAACAGGGAGGAAATGTTAGAAAAATATGTACTAATGTATATGTTTAGTTCTTATTAGAAGCTAAAAGGGTTAATACATTTCATTCTATTTTATGTACAGCTTAATTCTGTATGAAATTATAAGATGCCTTTTCAAACTGCAGTATGCTTTCTGAAATTGCAAGATGCTCTCTGACCTAGTATTTGTTAGCACAGCAAAATTCATGTTTATGCCTTTTGGAAATCTACTGAGAAGCAGGTGATTATCTGCTAGGTCAGGAAAATAAATGAATAGAACAATACTGTTTTCTATAATGTAATTGAATATGAACAATCAGCTCTGTTCGTGTTATGAGAACATGCACAGCTGCGGAAAAGAAAAGATACACCAAACAAAGACTGCTTGAAGAAATGAACTATAATCTGTACTTGCTTTGTGCCCAAATTAGCCATAGTACCTTGAATGGTAACATTGCATAGTGAGAAGTTGTATCTGACCGGTGGTCATCAAGGCCACGTTGTTTTTCTTAGGAAGTTTTTTTTGTAAACTTGATGTGCCAGCAGAAAATCATGGACAAACAGCTGCTATGAGATAATATTGAAAGAACTTGTGATTTATGACGTCAGCTTGGTAGGCAATGTCTTGTAAGAAATGTATAAGAATAGCTTCACTTCCTGATTCTAGTTAGACAAACTCTGTATTAGCACGTTTTTGTCTCCTTGCTGCAAGATTAAAGTGCCTTAACCTGAACCTGCCGTGTGTTGATCATTTTGAAGTTATTTTTTCCTTTGACAGTTAGGTAAGGTAGGTAGGAAAATGTAAAAAAAAAAAACTTAACTTCAGAAACTTGTATTGCAAGAAATGCATAAACCAGACAGTTACTCTAGTCCCAGCCATGGTAACTGCTGACAGATCAGAAAATGTAGGTCTAGTCTTGGGCTCCCAATGGCTTTGCTACTCTTTCGTTGACTGTATACGCCTAAAACCAAATAAAGCAGCTAAGCTACTGCTGGATGCATTCTGTTGGTTCCATTACAAATGCAGTGGATAACTTGTGCTAATCTGTCATTTCAACATTCCTTGGAATCGAGAAACCATTGTGAACCCTGATTTTCAGCTATAATCTCATCTTTATATAGCTAATCACACCATCAACATTCTAAAATAGGAATAAAAAAAAAATCCTGAGAGTGGATATTAGCAAAGCATCCTGAAAACATCTTTGGGATACTATGAAACTACCTCAGTGATCATGAACTAACCTTCAGAATCTGAAGATACAAAATTCCATCATTTCAAACAAAAATAAAGGCAACAATAAACCTACTAGTTATTAGGAGACACATCTTTTGTCAGTAGGGATCCTGGGTGGCTATCTCTAAACAAACTGGAAGTAAGTCTTATCCTTCCCAATGGAGGGAATCCTGTGGAAGTCTTACCATTGAGAAGGATCAGGCTTGCTTCCTATTTGTTTTGAGACAGTCACTGAGAATCTCTACTGACAAAAGAAGTGCCTCCCACTAACTCATTCGTAGGTTTATTGCCTCTTCTCATTACTTTTGTTAACCACTTGGCTTGTCCAGAAGGTGAACAGGCACTTCTAGAAATACGTCAGTACTTCTGGGTCAGACCTTTGTTTGTTGGCTCTAATCATTTCAAACAAAGGCAGTACTATACAATCATAAAAAATAGATTGAAATGCAGTAAGATCTGTGCTTAAAGCAGGAAGATGGATTTTTTTTTACAAGCAGAATATATGGAGAAGGCTCTAAACTTATTCAACTTGCTTTTTGTAGAACCGATAAACAAATGTGCTTTCATTTGATGAGTAAAACTAAAGTACAACTCCATTCTCTGGATAACCAACTCTATTTGTCAGCCAAGACAAAACTTGGCTAGGACACTAAAAAGCTGCATTCCATTTACAAAACATCAATATAAGACAGATCAAAACGTGTTAAAGGTCTGGGAAACAAAGAATACAACAACTGCCTAAAAGAAAAAAAAAAACAAATAAAGAAATGAAACAAACTTAACATCCCCAGGAGTTCTGGAAATCCAAAATTAAACAAGTAGAAAAGTAATAGTAAAAATTTGAACAAGCACTGAATCAGCATGGCTAAAATATAACAGTTTTTTACAAAAGTAAACGCTTTTGTACGTACTCCTGCATTTTATAATTTAAGCACGTCTGAACATCGAGCTGTATTCAAATTGATAGTAGCGTCTTCCATTGAAATATAAAGGGGGCAGAACTGTGTTAGATCAAGATTTTTGTTTTAAACAAATGGAAAATTTGCTTTATGATAATGTGACATATTTATTAATTACTAAAAGTATGGTCCATGCTATTATTGAGAGTTTTTTTTGGTGTTTGATTTGTTGATAACTAGGGTTATTACTGAGAATTTTAGGAACTTTAATGTTGAACATCCTAGCATAACAGTCATCTATGGCCTTCCTAAGATCCATAAGAGCCCTGTTAACCCACCCATGCACCCTATTGTATCAGGCAAGGGACAGGTCATGGAACCTCTCCTCTATTTTTACAGAGAAGACACTGGATCCCATCTTAGATACTGTTACTACAGTTCTTAAGGATACAAAGCCCTTTTCTAGAAGGACTCTATAATGTCACATTACATTTAGACCAGAGTAAGGATTATTATTTTGTGACCATGGATATAGGGTTCCTCTTTATGGTCATTCCCAGTAGTTGGGGAATTGACAATATTAGAGAATTTCTGATCGAGGGTAAGTTTTTTACATTTGCCAAGATAGACCTGATTTGTAATTTATTTGAAATTGTCCTAGAAATAATGTTTTTGTGTTCAAAGACACCTTTTATTTGTAGAAAGTTGGCATGGCTATGGGCACAGCTTGTGCGAATAGCTATGTCAACCTAGCTTTGACACAATGGGAATTAGATTTGGTGCTTCATAATAATGAGTTCTGTCCTTTCATAATTTGGTATAAATGGTTTGTTGACAACATACTTTTTCTGTGGGGAGGGACAGCTGATTTGTTAACACAATTTGTGAAATATTTGCACACTACAACTTTTTTTTTTTCACATTTATATTTTGCTACACTTCTAAGCTGTGGTGGTACAGTGGTTGCGTTGTTGCCTCACAGCAAGAGATTCTCCTGTTCGATTCTCAGCTAGTGTGTGGGGAGTGCCTTCTGTGTGGAGTCTGCATGTCCTCCCCGTGGTCAAGTGGCCTCCGAAAGACATGCGTGAATGGGCATGCCTTCGCTGAAGGGTGGGCATCGGGCTGGCAACTTGGCACCATAAAAATCTACTGCCAATCATTAGCGGACCGGAGTTCCGCTGTGGCGACCCCTTACCGGGGAAAAGCCGAAAAGACAAACAAACAAACTTTTGCTACTCTTCTGAACAGATGGGTTTCTTGGATGTTATTATGAGAACAGATTTAGGCTTTATTAAAACCAGCCTGTATAGGAAAGAAACAAGTAAGAACTCCCTTTTACACAAGAATAGCATGCACCTTAGACATGTCAAAGAATGTATTAAAAGGACAATTTCTCAGGATTATGAGACTCCATAATGATGATGCACAATTAAGGCTAGCATTTTGTGATATTAAGCATATAACCTTATGAATAGGGGATACAATTAAAAAGAGAGTGACTCTTGTATTGATTTGGTGTTGAAAGAGACAGTAGGGAAGGCCAGACCCTACTTTTCAGAATGTTCACAGGCTATTGGGTCCATGCAAGAAGATAATTTATATAGGTGCATTAGATTTCCACTAACTTTTTTTCTAGTGATGTTGGTGCTTTTTGTGACACTATTAGAAGGAATTGGAATATTTTATATGCATTGGATGATTTAAGAAATGTTATCACTGACCACTTTTTTCCTTTAAAAATAATTTGTCTCTTAAGTGATATGTTATAAAATCTCAGATGAGTAGGTTACCTGTCATCTCAAAGTAATCTGGTAGTTATTCTTGTAGAGGCTGTAATGCATGCTGTTTCATCTACCCTGGCATGCATTTGATTCATCCTACTCTAAATTATTCTATAGATTTCTCTTTTTATGCAGACTGTGCATTGAAGAATGTAGTTTACTACAATATTTGCACCAAGTGTGCTGCCAACTATATTGGGAAATCAAATTGTAGTCTGAGGAAACAAATTCTTGAGCATGTTAGAGACATTAGGAATGCAAAGGAAAGTAGAGCACTTGCCCGACATGTAAAGTCAGCAGGATTACAACACAAGTTTAAGTTTTTTGTCCTTGAGATAATAGAAGATAATATTAGAGGTGGTAATTTAAGGAACAAAACAGAATTGATAGAGCATAAATGGATATTGTATTTTAATACTGATAAGACCCCAGCCATTAATGATACTGTTTTCTTAAAATCTTTTTTATGTGCATGAACACTTTTCCATTAGTTTAGTTTTTATTCTTTTAGACAGCATGGTCTGACTTGAATGTTTTATCACTTTTATTAGAGTTTTTTTTATATGAAGTCTTGTGTTTATTTTCTTTTAGGATGTGCTTTGACTTTAATATCTTAACTAGTATTTGTAGTGATTGGGATGAGCTTTTGTATGATTGGTTCAGACTGATTTAAATACTTTGGGTCTATATTAGAACACCGAACGTTCAAAAAAATTTTTTGTTCTAAGAGACTTATTCATTAATGCTGAAAATATCGAAGAACAGAAAACCAAATTCCTAAGGAAATGAAGATGTTTGAAAATTCAGCAACCGTATAAGTTAAAGATAAGTAAAATTCGAAATTGTTACTGAATTGTTTATTCGATAACCAGATTACCTTGTACTTCGAGAGTGTTACGTTAACCGAAACCCAGCGGCTGGGTTTCCAGTTGAAAGCGCTTAACCAGCACGTATGGAATTGTTCTTTGTGGAATAAAGGTTTATTGGTTTTATCCCGAGTACGAGCTTGAATTCTACGGGTAACTCCAGGTCTACATCTAAAACAATATCTATACCCGGTTACTTGTTTTTTTTCTTGTAACCAGAAAAGTAATCCCCTGGGCTTGCTACAACACTTTGACACAACTATTGCATCTGCAACTACAGTTCAGTAGTGAAGCAATGCAGTGATCAATACCATAATTCATCCTACCAAGAAGACAACACTCAGACTAAAAGCAACCCATGATTCTCCTACCTGGCAGTCAACATTTTAAACATAAAGATGTTGCTTTGAAAACTAAAAGGTCATAGATCTGCTTCAATGAATGATACTCCATACTACCGAAAAGAAACTGGTTCTGTAGTCTACCCTCTTAAAATTATAATAAAGTGAGTCTGAAGGAAGGGAACTTCCCTACCATTTAGAAATGTGTAGATTTCACCCATATGTAAGAAGGAAAATGACAGGTGTACTGGCTCACTAAACTCATTGTCCAAAACACTTGAATTTATTGTTTTTGATCAATTAATAGCCTTCATATATTCCAACAATTTAATCATACTTTCACAGGATGGCTATAGGATTGACAGCTGTGTAAGTAAACTTACCATAAGATTAAACATTTGAATGATCTCTGCTGCAGTAGCCTTAGCTATATAGGTTATATGGGTTATATAATGCCAGGGATATAACAACCAGCCAGCCTTCAAAGCTTCAGGGCACCTTCCACATTCTCAAACCAGTGGGCTGCTCAAACTGAGCTGCCTAAAAATACAGTTTTGGGTGTCCTTCTGAGCTTTCATGCCGACTGAGAGAGGGAGGATGAGCCCTGAGAGGACATAACTAGGAGAAAAATATGTATACATATATATAAATAAATGCCTTGATAAAAAGAACATACTCAAAAAAGTATGGGGATGGATGGAAGGAGGGAATGGCTACTGCAGAAGTGATAATTCGAACAGGTATTGTTATGGTAAGTTTACTTACACAACTGTACTATATTCATCATATTGATCATAGCTGCAGCAGCCTTAGCTATGTGGGTAGATTTCCCTAGATTTCAATATTTAGGAGGCGAAAAAGGAAGAGTCCAGGAGTCCCTGAGGAATGGTCCTGGTAAAGCCTGATCTACACTAAGAGAAGGAATCAAAGTTATAATTCATAGGTTCATAGACTGATACTAGGCTATCTGCCCTAGGGCATTTATAAGCCTAGCCAGAGTGTATTTGGCTTTCACCACACTTTTAGATTAGTTGACTGTGCCTCTGTATAGTAGGTCACAGAAGTTAGCCCTTTTAAGGTTAGTTTACCGTACCTCTGTCAAGCAGGGACATAGAAGAGATCCCAGGGGTAAACTTACAATCTCCCATCCACTCATCAAGTTTTCTCTTGAAGAGGGTCAGTGAGGGGCTCTGCCTAACATGGATTGAGATTTTGTTCCAGAGAGAGGGGAGCCTCTGGGATATGAATCTGTCCCTCCAGCATGTCCTATTTATTTCTGTGCTGAGGTTCAAGTCCCTGAAGCGTGTAGCTCTAAGGGATTTGGATTTCCTGATGTGAAGCATGTCCATTAATTCTGGGTTGGACATGGCTATATACGTCAGACACAGATCGCCTCTGAGTAGGCGGTACGCAACTGAGTAGAGCTGGAGTTTCTTTAGCCGAGCTGCGTAGGGCATCTGTTTGAGCCCCTTGATCCTCTTGGTGAGGTACTTTTGGGGTCTTTCCAGTTGCTGCAGGTGTCGGGTAAGGTACATCCCAAATGGGCCATTGTATTCAATTATGGGCCTGATAAGTGATGAGTAGAGGGGCACAATGACCTCTCTTGATCTAGATGTGAATCCTTTCATGATAAAATGGGCTATATAGAAGGTCTTTCTAACCACTTTGGCAGCGTGATTGTCAAAGGAGAGATTGCTATCTACTTGGGTCCCCAAGTCCCTAATTACTTCTTCCATACTTAATGGATTACCACCTATGTGGTAATTTGTGGGCACTTTGTTTTTCCCAAAGGGGATGACTATGCACTTTTTGGCATTTAGCTTTAGGCCATGGCTCTGGCACCAGTTATCCATCTCTGTGAGGCCCTTTTGGAGGATGCTTGTGTCAGCCGGAGAGTCAATTACGGCACCCAGTTTGCAGTTATCTGCGAACTTGGTCAGCCATAGTCCACCCATGTTAGCCTGTACCTCTGAGAAATATATACCGAACAAGAGAGGTCCCAGGACTGAGCCTTGTGGGACACCACTTGTAACTGGTTTAGAGTCTGACATGGCACTTGCTATTCTGACTATGTGGGTTCTATCCCTGAGCCAGTTTGTAACCCATCTTGTGACATAGGGGTTGATATTTAAGCTGGTGAGCTTATTTATGATGCCCGAGTGGGGTATTGTGTTGAAGGCTTTTGTGAGGTCCAGGTAGGCTGTGTGGACTACCTTCCCTTCATCTATGGCTTTGGAAACTGTTTCAAAGAAGTCGACCAGGTTCAAGAGGCAAGATCTGCCCTTAACAAAGCTGAATTGGGTAGGATCCAGTGTCTGGAGGTTCCCAATGTCTTTGTTTATGATTTCCATGATGATACGTTCCATAGCTTTGCACACCAGGCTAGTCAGGCTTATAGGGTGATAGTTTCCGGGGTCTGTTGTGGCACCACCTTTGTGGAGTGGGACCACTGTTGCTGTACACTATTCCTTGGGTACATATCCTGTAGTAAGGCTGAGATTGAACAGTGACTTTATATGAGGGTTTAGTTCTTCTTGGAGCTCGTCTAAGACGCAGCCTGGGACACCGTCTGGTCCCACTGATGCTGTGCTTTTTGCTTTGGAGAGGGAAGCTCTCACCTGTGCATCTGTGATCTCAGGAAGGCTACACTCTGTTGGGATAGACATTTGCTCTTTTGGGGGGGAAAGGGGGGGAGAAGTTTGCACTGAACCTTTCTGCCAGGATGTTGTCAATGTCTGTGGGTTCAGTGTATTTTTTGTCATTTTGCACTAACTCAGAGCATATCTGGGAGTTGCCTCCCAGGTTTCTGACATAACTAAAGAAGGCCTTGTGATTATCTTTAGTGTCATGTGCAATTTTTCTTTCGAAGCTGGCCTTAGATGATTTCATGAGAGATCGTAGTTTCTTGCTAGTACTGATCAGAGATGCCTTCCCTTTTTGGGATTTTGCTCTATCATGTAGTAGCTTTCTCCTTCTATTGTATAGCTTATTTATGGCCGGGGTCCTCCAGACAGGTCTCCTGCCTTTGGAGGAGTGAGTCTTGGTTTTATTTGGGATAGAATGCTCCATGCATTCCTGTAGGTGTCCATAGAATGCTTTTATAAAGGATTCTGCATTTTGGGCCGTATTTTCCACTGGCCCGGGGGCTTTGAAGGATTCCACCTCAGTTTTGAGAAGTGTGAAGTTTGCTTTTGAGATGTTCTTCACCGTGGTTTCCTTGGCTAGGGGTGGGGATGGAATATGGATGTCCAGTGAGAATAATTTATGGTCTGATCTTACCAATGAGGTGTATACCTCTGGTGTGGAACATAAAGACCCCATGTTGGTGATGACCAGATCCAATATGTTTTCCCCTCATGTGGGAGTGGTGACCAGCTGTTCCATAGCATTTGAGTTTATAAATTCTAGGAACCGTTGGGCGAGGGTGTTTGGGCTTGAGTAGTTTTCCCAATCAATGTTTGGGTAGTTGAAGTCACCCAATATAATGGTGTTTGGAGAGACCTTCATATTCTCCAGTGTTCTCAGGAAAGCTGAGTGAGGTTCCTGTGTTTGGGAGGGTGGTCTGTAGCAGGCTACAAACTGAAAGGCAGTTTTGCCCACTGTTAGTCACACATAGATGGTCTCCGATGCTTCATGCAGTGCCACTAACCTGGAGGTGTGGGTATCTTTGATAAATATGGATACTCCCCCTCCTTTTGTGGTTCGGTCCGAGTTTTGGGGCCGGAAGGCATGGTATGAAGTATAACTTGTTAGTGCTGGGGTGCTCTCAGGAGCCTTGAACCAGGTTTCTGTTACTGCACAGATATCGATATTCTCCATACTGAGGAGAGTCTCGAGTGTGTGCATCTTGAGGTTTAGACTTTTGGCGTTGAGCAGCATTACCCTTAGTTTTTTTTTCTTTGTGTTGTCTATGGAGGTGGGTTTGTCTTTTAAGCCTTGCCTAAAAAAGGCACTATGGGAGAGGCAAGAGGCTTTGCCAGTATTCGAAAACCCAGGGGTGACAGGTGCAAGCCGTCCCTAGCAAAGCAACGTGGCTTGTCGAGCATGTCATCCCAGGCTGACAGACACTGGATCCCCTTTGAATGACACCAATACTTTAGCCAATTGTTAAAATTGATCACTTTGTCTTTATACTGTGGCATCATTCTTGGTGAGGGTAAGATGCTACTCAAGGTCAGGGTCATACCGGCCTGGGCTACATGATCAAAGACCCCTTTATGTCTTTTTTCATGTAGTCCAGGGAGGTATGTCTCAGGTCATTC
Source organism: Protopterus annectens (assembly GCF_019279795.1). NCBI lineage: Eukaryota > Metazoa > Chordata > Ceratodontiformes > Protopteridae > Protopterus > Protopterus annectens. The sequence continues at coordinate 1,010,872,815 of NC_056744.1, forward strand.
ACATCAGCATGAACAATGACGGAGTCATATTTGTACTTGCTTTGGAGTGACCTGAGTGCTTGTGTTATGTGGTGGATCCTGGCACCCGACAGGCAGCTTACAGTGACCTTCTCCTTGTTCAGCCTGGTGAGTGGGACGTCAGTGTGTCTGACAATAGAGTCACCTATTACAAGTGTATTAGGTGTGTTGTTTAGCCTTAAGGGCTATGACTGTGTGGCACACTGACTTTGTGAGCTATGTGCTATGTGGGTATTGTTTCATGGTAGGGGTTGCTTGGATGTCTGCTTTGGAGGTCTCTGCTGCTTAGGCAGATTTTTATTTAGAGCCTCCGAGTATGTTTTTGTGTGTTTATGTGTTTGGTTTGCTGATGTGATAGGTCTATGTGAAACTGGATTTGTGGTGTGTGTGGTTACCTTCTCCTCCTAACAGGCTGGGCCAGTACTGGGTTGAGAGAGCATAGCTTCCAGTTTGACTATATAGTTGCATCTCTCACATATATTTGAGCTTGTTGGGAGGAGGAGAGGGTGGTCTGTGTACATAAGGCAGTTGTAACATTGCCTCAAGATTCCCACATTCACCAGCTGGACTGGAGAGTAAACCCGAAACTGACCTTTGGACATGCGTGAATAATGTAGGGAACTACTTATTGACTGATTAGAAAGAACCAATAGGGAGCAAGTGCTTAAAAGGAGTATAAGAGGATGTAGTGCTTAAGTTTATTAGTGTTTACCTTTGAGATTACTTGTACGAGCAAGTGCAGGCCTTTAAAATGAAAATAGAGTGCTTATTTTGAGATTTAGAGCAGTTCTAAGGGAAAAAGTGAAGTGCAGACTTTGTGGAGCCGGGAATACTTTAAACCTGTTTAAGAGGCGCTGCCCAACACTGCTCTGTACGCAAGACCGCTCAAAAAGAGAGTTGCAGGGTTTTAAGAGAGAGACAGATCAAGGAGTTTGGAATTGACCCAAAATGGCCAATAAAACTACAGCTTCTAGGCAGTAGCCACTCCTACAGGCACAGGCAGGCTGCTCAGTGTTAACCACTGCCATTGGTGAACACAGAGACTTCCCTTTAGCCCAAGCAAGCACTGGCCTCCAAGAAACTTACAAACAGTTCAGAACAGCAAATCTGTAACTGAACTTTCTTAAATTTCAGAAAGTGGGAAAAAAGCAAGATTTTTTTTTTGTTTTTTTGTTTGTTTTAGTTTAAAGGTAGCAGAGATACACAAGTAGCTAAATAGTCAGAACAGTGCAATAAATGACCCCACACTTGAGTGCTAGGCCAGAGTCAGGTAAAATGCAATTTTAAGAAAACTGATTCTAAATTAAGTGCAACACAGGAAATGCAGTAAACAGGCTCTAGATGTTTTCTAAATACTGTTTCTAATACAGATATCAACTTTAGCAAGCCGGAAAACGCCGAAAAGTAGGTGACAAAGCAGTAATTTTAAACAAAAAATCAGAAGAAAATACTTAAAATCTGAAAAGTGGCTCCTTTCTTCTCTCAGTGTTTTCTCCCCCTGGTAGGTGCTTTGTAAAAGTCTGTACAGAGGACCAAGTTATTGATTCTAGAATACTCCTATAATTCACTCATTTCCAAAATACCAGAGATGAATCCAATGCCTAGTAGAATGAGCCTTGCACTTGCCAGGAATAGTTTTGTTGTGGTGAGAGTAAGAAAAGGTAACAACCTGAGACAACCATTTGAAAATAATCTGATCTGATGTTATCCATGTCATTATTGATCATGGATGTGTCTTGGATCTGACCTCGAATGCAAGCCGGAAGAGTAAACGTCAGCTCCTGAGCTTGAGCTCCTCCCCTCCCAGGAACCCTGCTACCCATAATCCTCAGATCTCATTTGCAGCAAACTGTGAGTAGACGTGTCTTCTACAGCTCAAGCTTTTCATCCAGATAAGTAGTCTTTTTGTGAGTTTTTCTTCTTTCCCCTTTCTATCCTTGTTAGTTTGTTGGGTTTAGTAAGTTACTAGTAGGTTCCCTTCCCTTAGTTAGCTATTCGTTGGTCCATTAGTTTTTTTTTTTTGCCTTATCCCTTTTCTTAGTTCTTTCCCTCTTTTCCTTTGTGCTGCGGGGTTTGTATTTCTGTTTTTTACTATGTCCGACAAACCCTCTGGTTTCAGGCGCTGCTCCTCATGTGGTTGGACGTTAGCTGCTGCCGATATGCATGAGGAGTGCATCTACTGTCTAGGAGAGCCCCATTTAGAGATTGAATGTGATATCTATGCAGGATTCAACCCTAGGGCTCTCCTAGACTGTAGAAATAAGCTCTTGCTAAAAGGGCTAGCTAAAGAGGGTCCCCTGGTTTCAGGTTCCCCCTCTAAAGCCCCATAGGATCCCAAGAGGAAGCCCTCTTCCTCTCAGGTCTGTCCTTCTAAAAGACAGAGGCTCTCAGATCCCAGTGCCCTGGATCCAAGTCCAGCCTCAGAGACATTGACTCTGGGGTCTTCAGCTCCAAGAGCCTCTGCTCCCACTGTCGGATTTGATTCCTTGGAGGCTTGGAGATCCTCAGATCTGATTGTATCCAAAACCCCATCAGATCTGACTGGTCCATCAGGTCCATCTGTGGGGCCCTTAGTGCACTCAGATACATTCAGGCCATTGGTTCTGACAGCTTCCTTAGAGCCCATTGTTATTGTTGATCTCCCAGTCCCTTTGTAAGTGTCAGATCTGAGGCAGTCCAGCAGGTCCTCTTCCAGGGACCACAGACTCTCAGCCCATTCAGGCCATTCTTCTGTTTCCTCCCGGTCTACCAGGAGTTTGCTCCCATCAGACATGGACTCAAAGCCCAAAGGGAACTTGGCTTGTTGCCATCCCCTAGCCACTTGCCAAGGGGTGCTTCACCCACATCAGAACTCATCTCTTTCCATCCAACTCATGCAAGTTTGGCTCCCCAGGGTCAGAGCTTGCCTAAGAAGAGGCCATCAATGTAGGGTAGTGTTCCCACTCCCACATTGCCTGGGTCCCTGGCTGGTTCAGCCCCATTGCTCTCGGAGCTGGCTATGCCTCCACCCCAAGAGGTCTGCAGGGGCCACCGAGGTGGATGATCCAGTCCAGAGCTTTTGGACCATTCCCTTCCCTTGGGGGCATCCACTTTGGACAGCTAAGCACCAATATCATCTGGGGAAGTCAGTGCTGTGTTCATGTCTCCCCTTCTGCCCTTGTCAGCCTTTCCAAGTGGGGATGAGGGTGGGGCTTTCTCCAGTCCATCAGCCTTTCAGGCAATAGAGAGGACTGCCTCCGGTTGATCAGCAGCCTCTACCTTGTCCCTGGACCCACCCCTGCCTGGTTCTATTTTGGGTGGTAAGTCCTCATCATTCATTTGGGGTCAGCTCTCCTGTGAATGCCTTCAGAAGGGCATTATCCCGATGGGGGTATCCTCCTCTTCCGAGTCCTCCCCAGAGGCCATGTTGGAGGAGCCTCCCCAGAAGAGGACAAGCAAGAGGAGGCATCTGGACTCCCCTTGAGAGTCCCTCACTGAGGACACAGGTGTCAAGGAAGGGGACGGTTCCCCCAGACTACTGTCTGAGGAGGTGTCCTTTAGAAATATCCTCAAGATCCTAAAAGAGTGGGGTGGTTGGTCTTCCCCCACCCCATTCTCAAAGTAAACCTTGTTTTTGAAGGCTTTCGGGGTGGGACCATCTACCTCCTGGGTGTATCCTCCCTGCAGATGAGCTATTTTTGGCAGGGTGTGGAAGGAGCCGGGCACAGTAGAACTGGTCCCCAAGAGAGCAGACAAGTTTCTAAGTCCACTGAAAGACAAAGCATTTTGGAGTAAGGGTGTTCCTGTGGATGCAATTGTGGTTGCCGTAACCACCAAGAAAGAGCTCGTGGAACAGAGCTCTGTGGTCCATCCCCCTAATAGAGAGTCACGGGTGATTGACCATTTCATGAAGCATGTGTATGCTTCAGCTACGTTCGGACTGAGGACTACAAATTACATGGCACATTTCACATGGCTGTAAAGGGATTTGGTGTCTGAGCTTTCCTCCTGCCTTTCAGAGTTGTTGCCTCTGGAGAACCTTAAACTGGTCTCTCTGAAGCTTTCCACTCTTACATCCCTTGCTAACACCTTGACGAGGTTGATCTCTAATGTGGTTGAGGCCACCTCTCTCTCGAGCAGTGGGCACAGGCATTGCTATCAGGCATCATGCCTGGCTTTGCCTTTGCAGGTTTGTGGATATCTTCAAGGTGTCCTTCACCAATGCCCCATTTGACGAATCTACTTTACTTGGTCCTTCTGTCAACAAAACCCTGACCGACAACAATCAGGAAGCAAAGACCTTGTCCGCAGTTGGGATCAAGTTTTCTACTCCCCAACGTTCCTTCTACAAGACTCAGGGGGTAGTAAGAAACTGTGGTTCCACAGAGCTCAATCTTCCTTCCAAGATGCTCCTCAGGAATCCTTGGCAGAGGAAGGGGGTTTGATGGCAGATGCCGACCCAGAGGCAGAGGAGGTCTGCAAAATCAGGGCTTCAGAGAACCCTTCTCAGAGAAGCCCCCACAGCACTCCTGAAGCACTGCCTGATTTGTCCTGCTCTGGAGGCATTCAGGGGCCATATCTCGTTGCACCTCCTAGCTTGGATGGCTATTACCTCAGACCAGTGGGTGCAAAGCATTGTGTCCAGGGGATACTTTATGTCCTTCAATCACCCCCCATTCAGAAATCATTCCTGGATGTTCCACCACACCAAAGGGAGTTAGCTCTCACAGAGGTTCAAGACCTTCTTCAAAAAAGAGCCATCCAGGAGGTCCCAACAGGATAATGAGGGTCCAGAACTTACTCTTGCTTCTTTTTAGTACCCAAAAAACAGGGAACCTGCATCCCATTCTGGACCTCAGAAGGCTGAATTTATCAGTTAAGAAGTCAAAGTTCCAGATGGTCACTGTTTGGTCCATTCTTCCGCTTCTGCGCAAGGATGACTAGATGTGCTCAATAGATCTCAAGGATGTGTACTATCACATAAAAATTGACAGATGCTCCAGGAGATGCATGCACTTCCAGCTGGGGGACAATCACTATCAATTCAGAGCCCTGCCCTTCTGTCTCACCTGAGTCCCCCCAGGTGTTCACCAAATGTATGTCAGTGGTAGCAGCCCATCTCTGGCTGCAGGGATTTCAGGTCATCCTGTACCTTGACAACTGGCCCCTCACAGCTCCCACAAGGCATCACCTATCTCCAGCCACTCATTACACTTCCAGCCTATTTCAAGATCTGGGCATTACAGTCAACCTTCCCAAGTCACACCTTGTCCAATGTCAGAGACTGGAATTCATAGGGGTTTTTCCTGACATGGTGTCAGAAACTTCAGCTCTTTTTCCATGCAGAGTAGACATGATCTGGCAGCAAGTCTTCCTCCTTCTGGATCGGGAGAGTGTCCCAGCCCATTTAATACTTCAAGCCCTCAGTTCTATGGTGGCGGCAATTCAGCTAGTCCCCTTCTTCAGGTACCATATGCAGGTGCTTCAATGGACCCTTGTGGTACAGCAGTTAGCTCATCTTCACCCTATGTCCATGGCAGTCCTGATATCTTGAGTCTGCAGGCATCACTTAGAGTGGTGGCTCCAGTCCACAGATCTTCTGCTAGGGAGACCCTTTTATCCTCCACACCCCCAGGCACCAGTGACCATGGACGCCTCCCTGTTGGTGTGGGGGGGGGGCATTTTCACAGAAGGATGGTCCAAGGCACATGGTCCACCTCAGAGATCAAGTTGCACATCAATGTCCTACAGATGACAGCTGTCCTTCTATCATTGCAAGCCTTCCAGGACTGTCTCCCTCTTGGGACTGTGGCAATTCAGACAGACAACATGGCGGTAGTCTAGTACATCAACAAGCAGGGGGGACACAATCATATCCTCTGTGCAGAGAGGCCATGAGAGTGTGGGAATGGGCTATGTCCTCCAGGCGCTTTCTTCTTGCAATCCATATTCCCAAAGATTCCAATGTGTTGGTGGGCAAACTCAGCAGATCTATCCTGAGTCCTCATGAGTGGTTCCTGAACCAGTCAGTGGCAAGCCAGATTTTTGACTGTTGGGGTCTCCCATGCTGTGATCTATTTGCCTCCCTGATCAATCACAAATGCAGCAAATACTTTGCCCTGATCTCCTCACCAGGGGAATCTCCCAGGGATGCTCTGATTCACGATTGTATATATAACAGCAGAGCTTTCAGGAATCACCATTCATCAGTGTTTAACATTCATGATTCACAATTGGCCACTGGGACCTCTCTCTGCCTATCCTCCAATGCCCCTCATTCCCAAGGTCTTACAGAAAGCAAGTCACCTGAAGACTCACCTCATCCTCATTGCCCCCTTCTGGCCTCATCAGACATGGATCTCCCTCCTCTGGTTTCCTCTGAAATATCCACCCTGGATATTAGACCCAGCCCAGGATCTCATTTCCCATCCATGGGGGCTTCCTCTTCCCAACCTTCAATCCGTGAGGCTGACAGCTTGGTACCTCCAGTTCCAGTGATTGTAAGCCAGATTAAGCTTCCTTCTCCAGTGAAGGACATCATTTGGCCTCCCAGAAACCTTTTACTAAAAAGGCTTATTTCAGCAAATGGAAGGGGTTCTCTCTTTGGGCTCATCAGAGGGACATATATCCTTTTCTGGATCCCATTCCAGACATTTTGTTGTTCCTTTCCTCTCTGTTTCAACAAGGAGTGAGTTTCTCGATGATTAAGCTTCAATTGGCAGCTATTTCTAACTTTCACCTAAGTGACAGCCCCATGTTTTCTTGTAGGCTGTGTAAGGCCTTTCTTAAGGGTATTTTCTTGCTCAGGCCTCCTTTCAAAGATCCGTCCTCTCCTTGGGATCTTACTTTGGTGCTGCAGTCCCTGACACAACCCCCTTCAAACCTGCTGAGAAGTGAAATATTAAGTTTCTATCTTGGAAGACGGCCTTTTTGGTAGCTATTACCTCTGCCAAGAGGGATTCTGAATTGCAGGCTCTTTGCATTAAAGCTCCCTTCATGATTTTTCACAAGGATAGGGTATCTCTCAGGACCAGTCCTTAATTCATTCCTAAAGTAGCCTCAGAAACTAACCTTAATCAGTCAATTCAGCTTCCTGTCTTTTTTCCCAGTTTTTGAACAAAAGGGAGTACAAACTACATTGTCTGGATGTACATAGGCAGCTACATTTCTATTTGAAGAGGACAGAGATTTTCAAAAGTCAGATCAGCTTTTTGTAGGTTTTTCTCAGGGCAGGAAAGGTAGAACCATTTCCAAAGTGTCTATTTCATGGCGGATTGCTTGTTGCATAGCTCACATTTACAAAAGCAATCACATTGATCTTCCCAGGCCTATTAAAGCTCATTTCAGTAGGTCTGTGGCTACTTCTTCAGCCTTGTGGGCAAGGAATTCCTTAGATGACATTTGTGCTGTTGCCACTTGGTCAAATCCCCATACTTTTGTAACATATTGCAAGCTGGATTTGGTGTCCAAGGTAGAGCTTTATTTCATTCTTCTGTACTCCGGCATGTCCTTCCTTGAGACCACCCAGGGTTATGGCTAATTGGGTACTCTGACCCATCCATACTCAGTAATTACAGGGATAGCATCAGGTAAAGAGTTATGTACTTAGCATAACTTGGAATCTGTGCTATCCAATATCATTATTCATCACGTTCCCATACTTCATCCCTGCTCCTTCTGGTGACCGGGGATTCATGGAGTATGGTGTGTTTGGTTCTGCTGTTTCTTATTGTAGACAGTTTCACTGTCCTTATTTCTATCCAGCAAACTCGATCTGAGGATTATGGGTAGCAGGGGTTCCTGGGAGGGGAGGAGCTTGAGCATAGGAGCTGTCGCTTTCTCTGACAGCTCTGATCCGAGGTCAGATCCAAGACCCATCTGTGATGAATAATGACACTGGATAGGACAGATTCCAAGTTATGGTAAGTACATAACTTTTTTTTAGATACAGGTTGTCCCTTCTTTTTACCTTCACAAGAAATGAACAACTCATCTGAAGATCTGAAAAGATTTTGTTATATCAAGATAGTAACTGAGTTGTCTGCGGAAATCCAGGGCAGGTAGTATGCTTTCTCCCTCATTTTCAGGTTCAGGAAAGTAAACAGTGAGATGGGCAGTTTGGCTTAAAGTAAACTCAGAAACCACTTCAGGCATAAAAAGGATTAGTTTTTAATGAGACCCTGTCTCTGTAGAAAAAGTGATAGGGCTGACTCACTGTAAGAGCTTGCAACACAGACAGCAAAACTGATTTCCATGTTAAGAGCCTCAAGTCAGTCTAATGAGTAGGTTCAAATGGAGCAAGTTTTAGTTTCTGTAACACAAAATTAAGATCCCAAGAAGGCGCCACTAGTTTTCCTGGAGATGTCTTATGCAAAACCCCTTTAAAAAAACATTTTCTCATGAGAATGCATCGAAAGAGGAGGATTCATTGGCAAACTTGCTGAAATGGCCAACAAATGAACCTTGATGGAGGAGTAAGAACATCCAAAGGACAGCAACTCATACAAATATTGTAAAACCAGAGAAACCATAGTCCTGAATGGGGTCTGATATTGTTGGCACCAACTAGAAAAGCGTTTCCACTTGCTAATATATGATTTTCGGGTGGCAGGCTTTTTTACCCCCATTTGTACCTGCTGCCCATCCTCAGTAAACAGGTACCTAAAGGAAAGTAAGACTTTAACAAACAGGAAGTCAGCTGAAGTTGATTGGGGTCGGGAGGTATCAAGCACCCTAGCTTGTTTGAGTAGATCCATTCTGTGAGGAAGCTTGTAGTAATTGCCCATCACCATTTCCAAAAGAAGAAATAACAACTGTTGTCTAGACCAGAAGACAGTTACTACAATGATCTTGGGGAATTCCTTCTGAATCTTCAGAGGTACCCTAGATATCAGTGGAAAGTGTGGAAAAGCATACAGATATATTCCTGTTCAAGGGACTAGAAAGGCTTCTGTCTTCCAGGCCTTCCTGCATGGAGTTCTGGAGCAGAATTTTGACAGCTGATTGTTCAGTGAGAAAGTAAATAGGTCTACTTGAGGACCTCTCCACAGATGGATCAAGTCTTGAAAGACCCTTGATCTAGTTTCCATTCATGACATTCTACCTTTTCTCTGCTAAGCTTGTCTGCCATATCATTTTCCTCTGATGGGATGTAAGATGCCCATAGAGTGAGTGCTGTAAACCTATATCCCAAGCTAACAAGGTTCCTCCCTTGTTTGTTCATAGGTTCATAGGTTCATAGGTGTGTACTAGGCTAATGGCCCTGGGGCCTTCACAAGCCTAGCCATAGGATTACCCTGGCATAGTGCCACCTGAACTTAGTTCCCAGTGCCTCTGTCGAGTAGAGCCAGTTGTGTGATCCCCGGGTGAATTTTCTGTTTCCCATCCACTCATCAAGATTTCTTTTGAAGAGGGTCAGTGAGGTGCTCTGCTCGACATGTATGGGAAGTCTGTTCCATAGCATGGACAGTCTCTGGGTTATGAACCTGTCCATCCAGCATGTTCTGTTAATTGTGGTAATGAGGTTGAGGTCTCTGGAGCGTGTAGTGCGGAAGGATTGGGATTTCTATAGATGTAGCATTTCTAACAGAGCTGGGTCAGACATGGGTTTGTAAGTCAAGCAGAGATTGCCTCTAAGTAGGTAATATGAGACAGAGAATAACTGGAGTTTTTTGAGTATGTCCATATAGAACAAGTGTTTAAGGCCTAGGATCCTATTTGTGAGGTACTTTTGCTGCCTCTCCAGTTGTTGCAGGTGTCTAGTGAGGTACATGCCAAATGGGGCATTGTACTTAATGAGTAGCCTAATGAGGGAAGAGTAGAGGGAGACAATGACCTCTTTCTTCCTGGATGCAAAACCCCTTAGTAATGAGATGTGCCATATAGAAAGACTTTCTGACCACAGTGGCAATGTAGTGATCAAAAGAGAGGTTGCTGTCAACCTGTGTTCTCAGATCTCTTATGACGTCTTCTGTGTTCAGTGGATTACCATCAATGTGGTAATTCTTGGGAACCGGGTTTTTCCCAAAGGGGATGACGACACATTTTATTTGGCATTGAGCTTAAGGCCATGGTTCTGACACCAGTCGTTGATCACAGTGAGGCCATTCTGAGGATGTCATCATCACTTGGGGAGTTAATAATAGCTCCCAACTTACAATCCTTTGCAAACTTTGTCAGTCAGAATCCCTTCGTGTTGGCTAGGACTTCAGAGAAGTAGATACCAAACAGGAGAGGACCCGGGACCAAACCCTGTGGGACTCCACTCGTGACTAATTGGCAGTCTGACTTGGAGTCAGCTACTTTCACACTGTGGGATCTATCTGTGAGCCAGTTTGCAACCCACCTAGTGATATAGGGGTTGATGCCAAGCTTAGTGAGTTTTTCTATGATTCCTGATTGGGGAATGGTATCAAAAGCCTTGGCCAGATTAAGGTAGGCTGTATGAACCACCTTTCCTTCATCCACAGCACTGGTGACTGACTCAAAGAAGTCGACCAAGTTGAGCAGGCATGATCTCCCCTTCACAAAACCAAACTGCGTGGGATCCAGAGTTTGGAGATTCCCTATATCCTTGTTTATTAGGTCCATGATGAAGCATTCCATAGCTTTGCATATCAGACTCCTCAGGCTAATGGGGTGATAGTTCCCAGGGTCTGTAGTCGCTCCTCCTTTGTGGAGATGGATGACTGTATCAGTGCACCATTCAGCAGAGACAAAGCCTGAGGTGAGGCTGTGATTGAACAAGGCACACAGGTGAGGTGCCAGTTCATTCTATAGTTCATGTAGAACACAACCAGGGATATTGTCAGGTCCCATAGAAGCTGTATTCTTGGCCTTGGACAGTGCTGTTTTAACCTGTGCAGTAGTAATACTGGGTGCCTGGCAATCTACTGGTATTGTGATTGGTCCTTTTGGGGGGGAGAGGGGGGTAAAGTTGGCACTGAATATGTCGGACAGTATAGTGGCAATATCTGTTGGCTCGGTATAGGAGGTACTATTGTGCAGTAGCTCAGAACAAATCTGGGTATTGCCATGGAGATTCTTTACATAACTATAGAAGGCCTTGTGGTTGTCTTTACTGTCTGCTGCAATTCTGTTTTCATACCTAGCTTTAGAGGATTTGATGAGGGATCTCAACTTTTTGTTGAGGCAGATAAGGGAGTTTTTCCATTCTTGGGACTTTACCCTATTTTACATCAGTTTCTTCCTTCTGTTGTAGAGTTTGTTTATGGCAGGAGACCACCAGATTGGCTTCATTTTTTTGGAGGAGAGTGTCTTGGTTCTATTGAGTATGGCGATATCCATGCATTTGTGTACGTGTTCATACAGTGCATTGGTATATGATTCTGCAGTCACACAACTATTCTCCATTTGCATGGGTGCCGTGAAGTTAGCCACCTCAGTTTTTAGGATCCCAAAGTTAGCGTTGGAAAATTTTTTCATGGTGGTTACCTTTGCTGGGGGGTGGGAGGGATGTGGATTTCCAAGGTGATTAGTTTGTGGTCGGATCTAACCAGGGAGGAGCTGACTATTGGTGTAGAGCAACAGTTGCCCATGTTAGTAATGAACAGGTCAAGGATGTTGCTACCTCTAGTGAGGGTAAGAACGAGCTGGTCCAGGGCATTGGAATTAATGAACTCCAGGAAACGTTGGGCAAGTGTATTGGTACATGAGTAGTTTACCCAATTAATGGAGGGATAGTTGAAGTAGCCTAGTAAGAGAGTGTTAGGTTGGACCCATAATAGTCTCCAGGGTGCTTAGGAACGTGGAGTGTGAGTCTTGGGACATGTTGGGGACCTATAGCAGGCTACAACCTGAATTGCTATCCTACCCACTGTTAGCTGCACCTGAAGTATCTCACAAAGAGGATTACCAGCCTCAGACAGATTCCCTACTCAGACCATCTCAAAAAACTCCAGCTTTACTCCATCGCATATTGCCTACTCAGAGGCGATCTCTGCTTAACATGCAAAGCTATGTCAAACCCAGAGCTGTTGGATATGCTCCACTTAAAGAAATCCCAATCCCACCAAGCTACCCACTCTAGGGACCTAAACCTTGCCACCACAATAAACAGAAGATGCTGTAGGGATAGAGTCCTGTTCCAGAGACTTCCCATACTCTGGAACAAACTACCTAGCTATATCAGACAAAGCTCCTCATTAGCAGTCTTCAAAAAAATCTTGATGACTGGATAGGAAATAGGAAATTCACCCTGAGGATCACCTCTGTGGCTCTGCTCGACAGGGTCACAGGAAAATAATTTTCTTGGGTGGCAAAAGTCAGGGTACCTTTTTGGCTAGGCTTATATAGGCCCTAGGGCCAATAGCCTAGTACCTACCTATGAACCTATGTTGGGCTACCAGTCTGGAGGTGTGTGCATCCTTTATGAATATGGAAACACCACCACCTTTGGAGCTTCAGTCTAAGTTCTGGGGTCGAAAGGTGTGGAATGAGTTATAGCCCGGTAGTGCAGGGGTGCTTTCTGCTACCTTGAACCAGGTCTCTATTACAGCCCAAATGTCAGTGTTCTCCATTTTAAGGAGTGCATCGAGTGAGTGCATTTTGAGATTTAGACTTCTAGCATTAAGCAACATGACCCTCAGATTGCATTTGTTTGTAGCTGTTATGGTGGTAATTTGGTCTTTGGAACACAGCCTAAAAAGGCACTATAGGGGTGGCAAGAGCCTTGGCCAGCATCAGGAAGCCCAGGGGTGACAGATGCAGGCCCTCTCTGGCAAAGCATCAAGGTCTGTCAGTCATGTCATCCCAGGCAGACAGATACTGGATCCCCTTAGAATGACACCAGAAACTTAGCCAATTTTTGAAATCAGTCATTTTCTACTTGTACTGTGGTATCATTCTGGGTGATGGTAGGATGCTGCTCAGGGCTAGAGTCATACCCACCTGGGCTACATAATCCGAGAGCTCCTCCATGTCTCTTTTCATGTAGTCCAGGGAGGTACATCTCAGATCATTGACATCCACATGTACAATGACAAAGTCATATTTGTACCTGTTATTGAGTGACCTGAGTGCCGGATCCTGGCACCTGACAGGCAGCTGACTGTTACTTTCTCCTTATTCAACCTAGTGAGTGTGACATCAGTGTGCCTCACTATCGAGTCACCTATGACTAGTGTGTTGAGCATCCTGTTTTGCCTTAGGGACTTTGGTTGAGTGGCACACTGTTTAGGAGAGTTATGTGTCTCGTGATTAGTGTTGTGTTGTGGTGGTCGAGTGTGTTTCTGCCTTGAAGAGCTCTGCTGCTTGGATAGATTTTTATTGAGAGCCTCCACAAAGGTGGGTTTGTGGTTTGTGTTTTTATGTGAAGGCAGTGCTGATGTGTGTTCCAGAGGGCTATGTGTTCCATGTGGTGTGGTGCAAGTGTTGACCTTCTCCTCTTGACCAGCTATTCCGGTCTTGGCTGGAGAGTGCGCGGTTTCCAATTTGGATATATAAATGCATCTCTTGCAAGTCTGAGTGTTGGAAGGTAAGAAGAAAGGTTTGTCGGTGTACATGAGGCAGTTGTTACATTGCCTCAGGATGCCCAAGTTCACCAGATTAATTGGAGAAAGCACAGGGAACTGACCTTTAGACGTGCCTGGTGGGGTGGGCATTGATAATAAGTACTAGATCTGTTTTCTTGTAGAACATTTACTGCTTGTAGCACTTGTGGGCTACAATAATTGCTACAAGAAGTCTGGTAAAGTGCTAGACTAATAAGTTGGTATAAGTGCAGGAGAGGGGAGAACTAGTAGCTCGAAGGGAAAAATTGAAGTGGAAGCTCTGGCACCGCTCACAAGATTTCAAACAGTCCTGGATACAGCAAGTCTGTATCTGGACTAGACTAGTTACAGGAAAGCCAGGAAACAAGAGCAAATGTGGGGTTTTGAACTGGAAAGTTGAGAGAGATGGAAAACCTGTCCAAACAGCCAATAAACTACAATTTCTTGGGCAGGGACCACTCCTGTTGTGGTAGATAGGCTACCTAGTGCTTACCACTCCCACTGATAAGCTAGAAGGCTTCCCTCCAACACAAAATGCTTGGGGGCTCAGAAGCTTACAGTCTTGGACACAGCAAATCTGTATCTAGACTAGTTACAGGAAAGGGGGGAAACAAGCGCAAATGCGGGCTTTTAAATCAGAAAGTTGAGAGAGATGGAAAAACTGGCCAAATGGCCAATAACTACAATTTCTGGGCCCAGAAACCACTCCTTATGTGGTAGGTAGGTTACCTACTACTTACCACTCCCACTGATAAGGTAGAAGGCTTCCCTCCAGCACAGAAAGGCTTGGGGGGACTCAGGAGCTTACAAACAGTCCTGTACCACATCAGTCTTGTATTGCCTCTAACAACTTGAAAGGGTCCAGGCGTGGAAAGATGTTTCAGAGAGTTGAATACCTTGATCAGGGCAAGCATTTATTTTATATTTATGTGCTTGTTTCTGTCATTGGTGTCCTACACACCTTGCACTTGTATCCCTCCTGAAACTGCACCCCAAGCCAAGTCTGAAGTATCTCTGGTGACTGACTGCTTTGGAGCAGGGAGGGAGAAGAGGAAGCCTGGATTTCAGGTTATTTGCTGTCTCCACCAAGTGATTTCTCTTCTGACAAATCCCAGAATTGGGAGTTGAAAAGACAATGATGTTGGTGTTTGGTCCAAACAGACTTCAGAAAGTATTGTATCTTCTTCACATGGACCCCAGAACTTAGACTGAAGCTCCAAAGGTGGTGGTGTTTCCATATTCATAAAGGATGCACATTATTAAGGGTGTCCTGAGAATTATAGATACCACGAGACCCAAAATCTTGAGGTACTTCCCTTGCAGAAAACCATAGAAATAGATCTAGATCTATTTTTTGACTGTTTAGAAAATCTGTATATACTGAGGTGTCTAGCAGACACACCAGGAACACAATCATGTGTGATGGAGTCAAAAAAAAAAAGATTTTGAATTTCTCTTGGAATTCCACCTTGTCTATGGGATTTCTCACCCAAAGAAGACAGATGTTCCAGACACTTTGAAAAAGACTCTGCAAAGATAAGCAAGTCATCTAAATATGGAAAAATATAGATATCATGTAACCTGCAATAAGCTATAACTGGAGCTAGACACTTTGTGAACACTCTTGGTGCAGTTGATGGTCCAAAGGTTAAGACAGAGAACTGCTAATGTGAACCAGGCACAAATAATTCTTAAGAAACACCTGCAATCTGGATGGTTATGAATGTCATAATAGATATCTTTTAAATCTGTTGCTGCAAGAAAACTTAAAATGTGGAAATAGAAGTAACAGGTTTTAATTTAGGCACTGTTACAAACTATTTTAAGAAAGAAACATCCAGAACTGGTCCTGGGAATTTTCTCTTTTTAGCACCAAAACCTCCTTGAATAAAATCCTTTCCCAAACTGGAAAAGATGAACAGGCTCTATTACTCCCTGAGATAACATATGCTGAAGGACAGGGAGAACTAGAGGAGCCTGGTTTGGTGGATGAGGAATTACTTTCTAAAGGGAGGAATTATCTATAACCTTAAGTAATTATCTTCAGAAACCATTTGTATGAAACTATCTGTTGCTAAAGACAGAAATGTAAGTTCAGACTTTCTCGCCGGGAAAAGGGACTGCCAGGATGGGGGATTAGTCCCTTAGATAGTTACTCTGACTTGATAGACTATCCTTTGTTTTGGGGGATTCCAGCCTTCTTTTTGGAACACTCTTGCAATTGCTTATTAAATGTCTATTTATCAGCATTTTGCTGAGAGTGTTTACCCTGTTTCTTGCCAAAATTGCAGAAGGGGGTTGAGAATCCCTTTGAAATTTCAGAAAAGGAGGGCCAAAAAATCTGAGAGATTCTCTGAATCAGTTTACCCACTCATCACATTTTTGATAACCTCTACAACAGGGGATCCAAAAACTAACTCTCTATCCAAAGAAGAATTTAAAATTACAGTATTATCTTCTGGGAGGTTCTGTGACTGCAGCCTGACAAACCACAAAACAGTATCAGTGGCCACAGCCCTTGACGAAGTATCAACAGAGTCATACCCACACATTAAACAATGAGTTGTGACCTGTGAAACTGGCAAAACTAAACTATTAAAAGCAGATGTTTCCTCACAAGAAGAAACTGCAGACAAAATATTCCACATAGCTTCACAATTAGTCTGGATAAACTTTAACATATGAGTTTGACAATTCAAAATTCTGAAAAATCAGAGTTGTAGAAGCATATATTTTCCGCATACTTATCAATTATTTTTCCACCCTTGTCAGAAAGTGAAGGATTGGAATTAACTAAATGTTTTACAGCAGTAGGATTAATTGAAGCTATAGCTGATGTGTCAGGTTTGGGAAAAATGTATACATACTTAAAAGACTGAGGAACTTTATGTAATCTATCTGTGTTTTTAGGCGTAGCAGACTGACTTTCAGGGAAACTGAAGGCAGTGACGCACACATCCTCCAATGCAGACATCACAGAAGGGAGATGGGAAGGTTATTCCATTTGGAATAACTCATAGTATTTTCTGAGGGATTGGGAAACCTCAGTGTTCTCTTACTGAAAACTCTGGTGCCTTTGGAACTAGTTTCAGAGAAAGAGAAACCTTAACAGGGAGAATCAGATACCATGATCTCCTCTGAATCTGAATTAGAAATCTGAGGAGGAAATCCTGCACTTGTCCTTTCATCTTCCTGTTTAGATTCAGAATCCTCCATCTCTTCATGAAAAGAGGCATCTCTTTTTCTTTTACCAGAAACCACATTATAAGAAGGTTCAATAGCCTGAAAGAAACTCTGAGCCAAACCTAATAAACTACTCCTGTCCGGTGATATGAGCAGAAGCACTTACATGTTTAGGTTTCTGTTTCTTTTTGATGGGAAAAATAGGGCCAGGAGAATTGTTAATAGCAGCAGCAGCTTCCCTAGGGATGGGCCCAACATCTTGACTAAACAGGGAAGACTTCCATGCTCCCTCTCCCAAGACCATGATGAGCATTATTTTGCCCACTGAGAAGAATCCAGCAGCTGCAGAGTATGTGACTCTACCTAGGTCCATAGTGGCTGTAGGTGCTACAGCAGAGGGATCTGAGGTAAAAGATGAGTCGTCTGACAAAAAAGCTTTGGCCACAGCACAGTCACCTACCTGTGGAAAAGGCTATTTGATTAACTTTTTCTTTTTGTGGTTGGAAGAAGGTCTGACCATAAGACTGGTAGTTTGTTCCATGGTTCTAACCCCCCCCCCCAAAAAAAACACACCCTAAAAAGCACTTTCTTTTACATTTTTGGGCTGGCAAAGTACATTAAACACCTTTTTTCCAGAAAAAAAATAATTTGAAATTGTTTTTAACAGCTTTTAAACAAACAGGAAAATGTGCCCCTGTTTAAAAGTACAGTTAAGTCTCATGACAGTCCATTAAAACAAACTCATTCAAGGAAAATAACTTTCCTAACAGGAAAATAAACTTGAGCAATACATTTTTAAAACTGAAAGCTTTTTTCCCCAAAGGGAACTTATTTCCCTAACAATGGAACAGTACAAGCTGATCATTGATTTTCAAAAGCCTGCAGAGAAATGCTGTCTTTAGTGGTATAACAACTCTGAAGGGCTTTGCACTTAAACGTCTTTTGTTTTGCAAGTAGATGGTACCCTTAAGTTTTGCAAACTGGCCAGCTGTTATGTCCTTGGCAGGATATAACCCATATAGCTATGGCTATTGCAGCAATGGTCAATATGATGAACATCAACAGTAGTACTACTAATAATGGCACTATTTATATAACAAGCAATAATCATAAATATGGAATCACCTTAATTCAGTTTACATATGTCATTGTAACTCAGCCCCATTCATAAAAAAGAAGCAAACATGCACGCTTCTAAAATACATTCAAACCCTATCAAACAACAATACCTACACAGATCAACTCCTTAGAAATGAACTCTACCTCAATTAAAATAAAAAAGTAAAAAAATAAAATAAAAATAAAAGGCAAACTGCAAACAATATGACATTTTTATTACTGGAAAAATGGATGAAAAACTAAATGTCTAAAGGAAATAAAGTGAAATAGACAAAAAATATAATTCTAATAGATTTCTGTGAAGCCCTCACTACACTTCTGCAATAATACCACAAAACTGCACAGACCATTACAAAAGATTAAAGTTACTTGAAAACTAAAGCAGAAAGCTAGACGCTAGATACCCAGTTGACAAAACCCTGCATAAACCATGCAAAGTCCTGTTCAACACATAAAGTAAGATACAGCATGTCATTGAAATGAATGGGAAGGATTAATCCAGACTAGAAGGTGGACTGTTTGAACTGTTTTGTGTGATAAATGAAATATAGTGCATTAAAGAATATTTAACATTTTTTCTTGATTGGGGAGTCTCATTTTCTAAGCCTATATTATAAGATATTTAAACACTAGACATGTGTGTGTGTGTGTGTGTGTGTGTGTGTGTGTGTGTGTGTGCCTGTGTGCACGTGCATGATATACATATGTAGCTATTTTATATATATATATATATATATATATATATATATATATATATATATATGAAACACCATACACACAAACACAAAAAAGTGAAAAAAAATGCAATCATTTATATATTTACATATGTATGCCTTTACATATAAACATGGATATGTACAAATGAAAAATATGCATATACACACACTGAAACACATAAACACATGTACATACACACATCACCTTAAAACACACAGAAAGCACAGACACACTGTACATGTACAAAGACTAAAACTTACCTGAGAGAATATAGAATTTTTATAGCTGGGGTCAAAGGAAGGATTTTCACGATGTTTCATGGCTAGCTTTCTGTTGATAACCAGTTTGGGTATTGTAACCGTTACCTCACTTTCTGTGCTCTTTAGAAGCTGAGTGATGAGTGCAGAGCGCTGTTTAGTCAACAGGAAGAACTGACGGATATACTAAAAGACATATAAATTAAAAATAATTCATCAGAATGTCGGAGACATTTTTAAGCTTAAAGTTAAATTTGAGGTTTGAAGTAATTGGCATTACAGCTTTCATATTTTTGTAAAGACAACAGAAAACTGAATTCCCCCAGCTCCAAATATGACTGCTGACTTTCATATTGAGCAATTCATCAGAATATGTCTTTGAAAATCCTAGTGAATTTTCTGCAGATATTTTTTCCTCTATGGTGTTACTCTTTTATGGTAATACCCTTGTTTCTTAGTTACATCTTGATGCCTTCCTTTCCGAGTGTCCGCGGTGCTTAATATCCACGATTTCTCTGTAACGTGCACCCAATGAAACTACAACTCACTCCAGATATCATCCATCTAGTGCTGTTGAGCCCCATTTGATTCCTATAGTGACCCCATGAACACTCAGCACCATTCACAGAAAATACTCTGCAGTAAGGAATATAAGAAGATTGTCAGACCTTTCTTCTGTATCACACATACAATGAACAGACACATATTTATTTGTATTTGTTTCCCAGAGTAGATATATGAGGAACAAACATGTACATTTATTTGTATTTGTTTCCGGGTGTAGAGCACTGATCTCTACAGACCTTCTTTTTTCAGACTTGGCCCAGGAGCTATGTCTGGTTAAGTGACTTGCTCACAATCCCACAGTTAGATGATGTAGAGTTCAAGCCTATTGCACCTATATGGGATTTGTGAGGAAACTAGAACACCAAGAGAAAACCCACCCAAATACAAGGAAGACATGCAGTCTTCACACAAATGGCACCCCAAGTAAGAACCAATCAGAAGAACCTCTTGCTGTGAGATGACATTGCTACTTTATGTGTCACTGTGTTAACCCTAAAGAGCCCTAGCAGGGATTTAATCAGTGCGATAATTCCAAACATATAAGGGTAGCCGGATTTCTTTGCAATTATGAGAACTGCCTGAGCAGTGATGTAAAACATGTCTGATCTATTCCCTAATGATAAGAATGCAAATACAGATACTCTGACCAGCTTCTGCGGGGCATAGTTTACCTATCCCCCTGAAGGAGATGTGTAACCCATAGTTTCCTTGCCCCTCCCTTTAGTGGTACTGAGCACAGGAGCCATACCTGAAGGCATGTCATTGTCTCACAGAGATGCACATCCCTGCACTAGCAGCCATCCAGCCTGGATGGTATCAGATTTTATTTACTTACTACAGTAGTTATTATGTTATAGTGGTTGGCATTCTAATTACAGAAGTTAAAATGGCACAGTTATTCACATTAATAAATATAAAGGCATTTATGACCAGCCTGTAATTAGTAACGCAATCTTTCAGAGTTTATGTAAATAGTGCCATCTAGAAGTAATAATGGACTACTGAAATCATGACCACATCATTCTGAAATCACAACCACAGTGTGATGCATAGCTCTCAACCTCTTTGCTCAAAATGGAGAGATAAAGGCGTAGAATCAGGGACATTCTTTGCATATTACTGTACTTGACCTAAAATGTTAATTTAATAAAAGTTTTTTTATCACTGTGAGCTATATAAAAAAAAAATAAAACTATAATGTCTGCCATTATCGACTTACTGTAATCTTCAGTGATTTAACAGAAAATGAAAAACTTTACAGGGGACAGAGACAAATATGACACACAATCAAGGAGAGTTGAAAGCTATGATGTGTTGGATGAGGAACACGTTCAAGCTTCATTACAATGGAAGTAATATTAAAAACACATCATTCATAACCATTTGTAGTAGAAAGTAAAGAGTAAGTTAAAAAGGGATCCATATTGCAGGAATGACATAGCAAGTACTAGCAATAAAAAATGGATAGAGCAGCATGATGAAAATGCATTAAGGCTAGAAAAAAAAATGGAAACAAATACTATGTATTTTCCGCAGAGGAGATAGATGTTTATGAGTGAGGTACAACAGACAGTACTTTGCTGCTAACAGGGATTGGTGAAGGCATCCAGGAAAATGTCTTAATAATACCTACTATACTATACTATAGTTTACTAAAGTATGATATATGCTATTATAATATGATATAATAACATAGCCTTATTCTGTTAGAGTTTTTAGTGATTGTGCTTGACTCTGGGCTTGGCTCGACCCCACTCCATTCACCTTCGCTTCGCTCGGGCTCACTTTGCTCACTTCCCACCCCCATTCCCACCCACCCTCCCATATCATTTCCTTTATAGCTAACTACTTTGCACCTCCCACAACATACACCCTCCCCCTCCTGTCTTTCACTCCATAATATACTATACCTCAACCCACTTGCTGCTACAACAAAATATTCTAACTTCACCCCCCCCCCACTGGTACTAGCTGGTATACACTATTATCCACTATCTAATAGACCAAGAAACTGTACTCCTGTGCATTTTATAAACTAAAAACACCCTACAATATGTACTCCTCCAAGAATAAAATCTATGCATTTATAACTACATCCATCCTATTACTGCCTGTCCTACTCCTCCTTCTTATACTCACATCACTTAATATCCACTTACACCCTAAACATATCTCCCCTACAAACCCAAATTGCTGTAGCCATATAAATAATCACCAAACCTTCTCCATTCTCCATCTATCTTCTCATTAAATACTCCCTTACCAAAAATACACTTACCTAACACCCAACTCATCCCTACCAAACACAAAACCAAATACTATACCTCCACTGCTAATATGTTCAAACTCATCTACCTCCACAAAAACATTCTCTTAGCTGGAAACATCCATCCCAGCCCTGGTGCAACACACTCCACTGCTAGCCCTCCTAACCCCAAATTCAATAATCTCCCAAACAAACATCTTCCTTTCTATTCAATAAACACTAGGAGTATTCTGAACAAAGTAAGTGAAGTACATGCTTGGATCTCCCACCATACTTCTGATATCCTTGCTCTGACTGAAACCTGGTTGAAATCCCAACACCAAGACCTAGAGATCTTGTCCTCTGGCTATAGCATACACCGTCTAGATTGACCAAAAAGGAAAGGTGGAGGCGTTGCTATCCTACACTCTAACCACCTTACCATTTCTAACTCTACTTTTACATCCCAAGCCGAAATTTTATCTGTAAACCTAAATATCAATAGCCATTCCACTATCACCATTGTAGCAATTTACATTCAACCAGGTGATAATATCCCCCTACTGGAAAATATACTTGCTCATATCTCCCAACACATCCCAAATTAAACTATCATTCTTGGAGATGTCAACATAAACTGGCTATCTCTCTCCCCTCAAAACTCCTCACAACACCTTAATCTCTACTGCTTTACTCAACTCATCTCTGACACCACTTATTTCAATAACTCTCATATAGCCTCATCTCCCCTTGATCGGATTCTTGTCTGTCACCCTTTCAAATACCATAACACTGAAATGCTACCAAATTCCCTAAGTGATCACTGTCCAGTAAAAATACTAAGATACACATCCCATCAAGCTAAACCTCAAAGGTTTATCAAACACCGACAGCTAACAAACTTTAATCCTGAAACTCTCAAATCTTTACTATCAAAAGTGAACTGGAATCCCTTAAAACTACTCCCTTTGGATGACGCTGTCCACTTTTTTAACTCCACTTTTAGAATTTTAAATTCTGTGGCACCCCCTTAGAACAGTCTGCATAAAGTCTAACATAGCCCCATGGCTGACCATAAACATACGTGCACTACTAAAAAAAAAAAAAGACAAAGCATGGAAAATTTGGACTAAAACTAAACATCAACCAGACCTCCAGAAATATAAAGAACTTAGAAATCTTGCCAAAAGTCACATAAATAAAGATAAGAAAAACTTCTATAATAATCCATCTTCTACCTTTAAATCCAGCCCTAAAAAGTTCTGGCACTCTATAAATCAAATACTACAGCCAGGTATGCAAGCCTCCCCTAACTCTCATCCTTACAAAACACATGAGGAAACTGCCTCCACATTTAACAACTACTTTATAGACTCAATATCTAAATTACTAAATGAAGACACAAACCATCCCACCAAAAATAATAGACCTAATAGCTCAAACTCTTCCATCAGTAGTAACGTAGTAACCCTACCACTACCTTCTCCCTCAAACTTGTCTCCACTAACTATATTAAAACTCTATTATCTAAATTAAAACCTTGCTCCACATCCGTAGACAACATTCCCTCAGCATTCCTTCAGGCTGCTGCTGATGTTCTTGCTTTCCCAGTTTCTATTCTAATAAACTGCTCTGTTATGGAATCCACAGTCCCTTCCATCTGGAAGGAATTTTACACCCTTGGTCGGTTTGATGTTCTTCATCTCACATTGCTGCAGTCCTTACTTATGGGTAGTCCACTGTCCTCGGTCGGCCCGAATACCAAAGTATTAGGCTGACGTCGGTCATGGGAGCTCAGCTCTGACATCAGAGCGTCAGGGTATAAAAGCGCATGACCGACGTCATATCCTCAGTCTTTTTTGCCGCATGGTCCGATGCAGAAGCAGCGTTGCAAGTGCCGTTCGGCGTTCTGAAATTTTTCGTATTCGGAGTTTCAGACCGATACCAAGTTATTGGTACCCGCTAGAATATTTTGTTTTTTCTTGCCTCAGTTATTTACCGGATGTCAGAAAAAGTGAATAATTGTATTTCTTGTGGGAAACAGATACCGCATAGGGATTACCACTCGCTTTGTATTCCGTGTTTGGGACCAGAGCACGACGTAGTTGGGTGTCGGTTTTGTGCTAGGTTTAATAAGCGCACTATAAAACGAAGGTTAGATTGCGCTAGGTTAGTCTTTGGCAAGCGGTGTAATTATAATATGCCGCCGGATCCTCCGACGCCGCCTAAGAAGCGTAAAGACAAACCTTTAAAGCCTAGGCAGGTTGATTCCACCGCTACGGACGCCGGGCCTATAGAGGCTACAGTGCAGGTGGAACCGTCTGAAGTTTCTGTTGAGTCCCAGGGGGAAACTTTGATTTTACAAGATGTGGCCTCACAGGAGGCAGGTCAGGCTGAAGGGGCCTCTCAGGTTACTATTCTCCCTTCTATGCCTAAGGTGGTTAGGCCTTCTGCTACTGTTTCTAAGGCTCCTTCTAAGGGCAGGTCTGTTTTGCCTTCCTCTGGTGTCAGTTCTGGTTCTTCAGGGTCTGTACCTAAAAAGCACATGCTTAAAATGGCAGAAGATTTGATTACTTTAATTAGAGGTTCTATGCCCCCTCCTGATAAGAGGCCCAGGGTAGAGCCAGAGTTGGAAAGTTTGGAGCAGGCCTCAGATGATTCAGAGTCTTCTGCTGAAGACATTCAAGATTTTCCTCCTTATTCTGATTCTGATGCAGAGGATTCCACTCCTTCTGCTTCTCCTCCAGAGGATTTTTCTTTTTCAGAAACCCTACACTCTATGAGGGAGCATTTTAAGTGGGAAGGACAGGATTTTTCAGATTCAAGGAAGAGGCTCAGGGAGTTCTTGTTTTTACCACAGCACAGACCCTTGGCTATACCTCCTGTTTTGGATGTTGTTCAGGATGTTTTTTCAGAGGCTTCATTTACTCCAGATTCTATGCCTCCTGCACCAGTTAAACCGGACAGGTATTATAGGGTACCTGAGGCTCATAAATATCTGTATAAGAGTCCTAGGGTGGACCCAGAAACTATTAGTCAGGGGCCTAAGGGTGTTAGAGCCTCTGTTGTAAAGAATCCAGTCCCTCTAGATAAGGAAGCTAGAGCTTTGGACAGATGGGGTAAGAAGGTGTATACCTCTTCTATTTTAGCAATGAGGGCTTTAAATTGCCAGTTTCATATGTTGAAGTATCAGAATTTCCTCCTTTCTCAGCTAAAATCTAAAGTGGATGCTTTGGCAGAGGGCATAGAGTGTAAAGAATTGCAAGATTTGGTGCATGTATCTGAACAGGTGGGGAAGCATTCTTTGCAGTGTGGTTTTGATGCTTTACAGGCTACTTCTAGAGTGGCTGCCACTGGTTCAGTTCTTTGTAGGCACGCCTGGCTTAAGGATCAGAATTTATCTGAACATGTTAAATCTAGAATTCTGGATGCCCTTTACAGTCGGACGTGTTGTTTGGTTCCCTGTGGAGTCTGTTTTGAAAAAAATGGAAGACAAGGCTAAGTCTATGCAGACTGTTAAAGATTTTTTGCAGGTACAACCTCCAAAGTTTAGTAGAAATTGGCCTACTAAGGGGTGGACGTACCCTTCTTCTGATTCTCAGTCTAGGGGTAGATCTAGACGTGGTAGGGGCAGAGCTCAGAGTACCTTCAGGTCCAGAACATGGAGTTCGCCTGCTCAATCTGCTGGTGAGGGTAGGGGCCAGTCCTTTCGTAAACAGGCCCAATGACCTGCATTTTCAGCTGCCAGATTTTTCTTGCCTGGCAGCTCCTTTGGGAGGAAAACTAGCTCTCTTCAAGCAAAACTGGCTTTTAATCACCCAGGACAAATGGGTATTGGACATTATAAACCAAGGCTACAAGTTCTATTTCCATACATTGCCTCCTTTCAAAGGCATGCCAGACGTTCCTCCTCGGCAAAGGATAGAGGCTCACAAACAGATTTCATTACTTCTTCAAATGGGAGCTATACAGCCAGTCCCTCTGTCAGAAGTGGGTCTAGGATTTTATTCTCGCCTGTTTCTAGTACCAAAGAAAGGGAACACGTGGAGACCGATTTTGGATTTATCTCTCCTCAATACTTATTTGGACATTCCAAAGTTCAAAATGTTGACGTTACAACAGCTTTTACCTTTACTGGGAAAAGATCACTGGATGGTAACTCTGGATCTAAAAGAGGCTTATCTTCATGTTCCTATCAGCCCCAGTTGCAGGAGGTACCTGCGTTTTCGGGCTGGAAATTTACATTATCAGTTCTCTGCATTGCCCTTTGGCTTATCTACTGCGCCCAGAGTGTTCACAAAGGTTTTGGCTCCAGTGATAGCCTTTTTCAGGTTGAGAGGAATACAGATTTATCCTTATTTGGACGATTGCCTGATTATTGCACAAGACAAGGGCAAGCTTCTTCAGCATCTACAATATGTGATGGCAGTGTTAAGATGCCTAGGGTATTCTGTGAACGAAACAAAGTCCAGTCTAGTACCCTCTCAGGACATGTGCTTTCTGGGTGTGAGACTGAATACAGCTTCCCAGATGGCCTTTTTGACCCCGGACAAACAAAGAAGCCTTTCTCTTTATTTCCATCAAATGTCTCTACAGTCCAGGCTGACTGCAAGGACAGTCCTTCAAGCCTTGGGGTTCATGGCATTTTGTATTCTGGTGCTTCCCAATGCCAAACTGCATATGAGGAAGCTTCAATGATATCTCAAAAACGTATGGACACAACACTGCCAAGATCTGGACACTGTCATTCAGATAATACCTTGCATTCAGAAGGAATTTTTGTGGTGGGCTCAGGAATGTCACCTAAACAAGGGACTCTCTGTGACCCGACCGGAGGCGAGTCAGATTCTAACGACAGATGCCTCGGACAAGGCTTGGGGAGCACACCTCAATGGAAAATGGGTGCAAGACACGTGGCCTGTCAGACTTCAACATTTGCATATCAACTTGAAGGAGATGTTAGCAGTCCAATTTGCATTGATGGCTTTCAAGAATTTACTTCACCCAGGACAGGTGTTGATTCAAACAGACAACACTACTGTCATGTGGTACATCAACAAGCAAGGGGGAACTCATTCGTACCCTCTTTGCAGGCAAGCGATGATTTTGTGGGAGACTGCTCTCAGTTTACACCTCAATCTTCAGGCAAGGTTTCTACCAGGAGCACAGAACTCCTTAGCAGATGTATTGAGCAGACAAATAGTGGATCCTCACGAGTGGAAATTGGATCCTCATGTATTTCAAAAGTTGACAGTGTCCTGGGGAACTCCAGACATAGATCTGTTCGCTTCTCCACTAAATTACCAGTTGCCAAAGTTTTGCACAAAAAGGTTTCATCCCACAGCTTGGAAAGTGGACGCTCTGTCATTCAGTTGGAACAATCTTCATGTATATGCCTTTCCACCTCTGCCTCTTCTACCCAAGGTACTCTTGAAGGCCAGACAAGACAAGCCATCCATGATTCTAATAGCGCCGGATTGGCCTCGACAACACTGGTACCCACTACTGAGGAGTTTGGTACGAGAGCCTCCATGGCCTCTGCCTTTGATTCCGCACCTTTTGTCTCAGGAGGGCAATCACTTTCTCAATGTCAGAATTCAGTCTCTGCATCTAACAGCCTGGCATATTCTGTTTTAGACTCTGGAGGTTCTCGGCTTCCACAACAAGTTTTGAATGTTATTTTGGAGGCCAGGAGGCCTAGTACAAGGAAAGTTTACGCTGATAAATGGAGGAGATTTTTTATTTGGAGCAAAGGGAAGGACTTTGATGTTTCCAAGCCTAATTTAAGTGCTTCTCTACAATATCTTACTGAGTTATTGGACAAGGGTTTGTCCTTCTCTTCCATAAAGGTTCATGCTGCAGCCATTTCGCTCATTATGACTGTGTCCCTCCTTTATTCTCTCATCCTTTGTTTAAGCAATTTCTCAGAGGGGCAAAGAACATAAGACCCCAATAGAGCTCCTACTCCTGCTTGGGATCTCAATTTTGTGTTGGAAAAGCTTACTCTACAACCTTTGAGCCTGCAGCTACTGCCGAGTTAAAGTATTTGTCATGGAAGACTGCTTTTTTGTTGGCCATTACTTCTGCAAGAAGGGTTTCTGAATTACAGGCCCTTATGGCAGTGGAGCCTTTCTTGATTTTCCATAAGGATAGGGTATCTTTGCGTACTAATCCTTCCTTTATGCCTAAAGTGGTTTCTAGTGTGGCCTTAAACCAAACTATTCATTTGCCTACCTTTTATGCAAACCCCCAAAATAAAGGGGAGAAGATTTTGCATACTTTGGATATTCACAGGCAGTTGCGTTATTATTTGAGCAGAGCCAAGGAGTTCAGACAGTCTCAGCAGTTGTTTGTTTCTTTTGCTTTGGGTTCTCAGGGTAAACCTGTTTCAAAACAAACTATTTCTAAATGGATTGGGTTTTGTATTTCTTTCTGTTATTCCCATCATGGTAAGGAGATTCCGGCTGGAATCAGATCTCATTCCACTAGAGCTACTGCCACTTCTACTGCCTTTCTAAGGGGGGTGGCTACAAAGGATATTTTGGAAGCAGCTACCTGGAGTTCAGTACATACTTTTTCTAAACATTACCACCTTCCACTTTATTCTAAGTCTAGGGCTGGATTTGCCTCTGCAATATTACAGGGCATTTTAGCAGCCCCTAATGCTTTATGATTTTGCCATCCTCCCTTCCCCGTTGCTTTGGGATTCTACCCATAAGTAAGGACTGCAGCAATGTGAGATGAAGAACATAGTACAGTTTTGTACCTACCATAAATGTAGATGTTCGAAGATCCACATTGCTGCAGTCCAATTTACCCTCCCTCCTTCCCCACTGTAGCTTAGCATGATTATATGGTTTGGCTGATGGTTGTTGTTGGGCATATTTTTTGGGAGGTACTCTGTTTTTGGCTGTGGTCTTTCTTTTTAGGGCCTTCTGACATCTGGGGCAAGAAAAGACTGAGGATATGACGTCGGTCATGCGCTTTTATACCCTGACGCTCTGATGTCAGAGCTGAGCGCCCATGACCGACGTCAGCCTAATACTTTGGTATTCGGGCCGACCGAGGACAGCGGACTACCCATAAGTAAGGACTGCAGCAATGTGGATCTTCGAACATCTACATTTATGGTAGGTACAAAACTGTACTTTTTCTGTGGTGTAGACTGGCTGATTTGGATTTATTTCTTGAAGAACTTTAGTTTTGTGGGCACTGCTTATCCAGTTGTTTTTTACAGGGTTGCCATGTGTAGAGATTCCTCACAAAAAGTTAAGTATACCTACCCTGAGGTCGCACAGCAATCAAGAAAAAAGCAAACTCCACTGTTAGCAAACGTTATTTTGCTGGTTTGTCTTCAGTCACTCAGCATGCAACAATACTGATGTCAGTTGAATGACAGGCACCCAGAAAAATTATATTTGGCTATCTAATCAGTACCTGTTTCTATTAAATGCAGCTTTCAGAGTTTAGAAATGTTAACATTCACAGAATGTTTTTTGACCTTAGAGATAATGATTATAATTTTTGTAGTAGAAGTCTTCCTGAGCAAGTTGGTTTTGAATGAAAATCACCCACAGAGAACACTGAAGTCCAGAAGTTCCAATCAATAGCCTCAAATGCACCTTGGTGAAACAGTGGATGCCAAACTACACTAAATAAAATAAAATCTAATGCATACACTGAGAAATTCAGATGACAAGAGCTGGATTGGGGATACACACCAGCATAGATATTTGCAGAAAAAGCTAACAGCCTTCATATGTCAGAAGAATACCATGTGTTATGCAACTAGACATATTCTTTTGCACCAAATTTGCACATAAACTATGAAGAGTTAAATTTTATGTACACAAGTACAACACTGGGCAACAGGCACTTCCATATCTGGAACCAGCCAAGAAAATGTCACATACACAAGTGTGATAAAGAGAATCCTGATATCCAGCATACTGCAGGAGATGTAGATGAGACAAGTCACTGCTCAAAGATACAGTGGTACACATGAGACACTGGTTTTGAAAGGCAGCTAAAACAGAACAACAGTATGATAAAAAGCAGGTGTGGAGCATATGCCTGCCTACTGAAACCCAGTAGCATGTAACATGTTACCCAAGCTGCAAGTCAAGGAGAGCCTTGTGAGGATGGCTGAGCACTGAAAATGCAGTAATCATATCCATGCACTTTACAAGCAGCATGGCAAGAATATGGAAGTGCACTGGCACTTTAATTAAAGGTCCTTCGGCATCTCAGGACAGGTAGAATGACACTGATGAGGTGTTAAATTCCAGAACATACGTCAGCAGAAGAATGAAGTTAACACATTATTGTGTCTGGATGGACACACCTGGGTGGGACCATAAGTAAGATCAATCTAGTGCTTATAGGGACAAAACATAGTGGGGCTCACATCTGTAGGTGCAATGGAAAGAAAATGATGAGGAGTGGGGTAGCACCTCTAAATGATTGAGAAACTGTTTTTTTGGCCAACTGTGGTCACAAATGGGAGAGCCTTCATGTACAGAACAGTTAATATGAAACCTTGGACTAGACACATATGCAGAGAATGAAGCACAAACTCGAGATTCTGCAAAAAGCTATTCCATGGTACAGAGACAAAGTGCCCACATAGCTGTCTGGCTTTAGCTCATGGCCCCGATGCTGAAAGGTCAGCTTAATGGGGAAAGAAACAGTGGCTGATGGCCTACATGCCCTTCCTGAATGACGGGTTCTTCCAAACATGCAAAATGTAATACCTAGAATTGCCTGGGATCAATGTTTGTCATGGGCAGTATAATGAATAGCTATGACTCTGCATGCCCTCCGCGAGGAATGAACAATGGATTAAGTTAAGAGAAATAGTACCAGTTCTACTTTCTGACAAGGGGTCTCCAAACGGATTGTCATAATGTTATGATACAGAAAAGGTATAGCTGACCAAGGACCTTTTGAAATCAGCTTGCTGAGGTAGACAGCATGCATAGCCTAGAAAATGATACAGGAATAAAATCTACCTCACAGTCAGTACCTCACATGATGACGATGATCAATATATGATGAACGTAAAGAGGTGATAATGGCTATGAGGAATATATCAAGAATTTATTATGAAGATTATGATGAGATAAAGATAAAGAGGCAGTGAAAATGATAGCTGATGATGATGACAATGAAATAATGATGGAGATGATGAGATGAAGAGGATAATGTTGATGAAATTGGACGGTGACAATGATGATGGAAACAAAGATGACACATTATCCTCTTCAATAACATCATCATTATTGTATCTTCATCACACCATCTTAATCTTCAACATCTTCATTGTGTTTTCATCTTCATCATCATCTTCAGCTCATCTTCACTTCTGTTGTCACATTCATTATCTCCATTGTCATCTTCATCTTTATTGTCACCTTCATTGCATCTTCATCTGAGAACTAATGCCACACAGTGGCCAGGCTTAAATGATGCATTCTCATTGTCCTGTTTTCTAAAACTTAAGGCATTAGAAAGATCAATTTTATTTATTGTGTGCTTTACATTTGATTATGCTAATACTGCTTCCACATTTATTATATTGTATTTATATATATATATATATATATATATATATATATATATATATATATATATATATATATAATATACTTTTTGATACTAGTTTTATTATATATAGGTTTTTACATAGTTTTTTAGTAATTCACAGATCTGTGAAGGTTTTATGCTTTACTATGAACTGAGAACTAATGCCACATAGTGGCCAGGCTTAGTTAATGCACTCTTATTGTCCTGTTTTCTAAAATTTAAGGCATTAGAAAGATCAATTTTATTTAATGTGTGCTTTACATTAGATTATGCTAATACTGCTTCCACATTTATTATATTGTATTACACACACATATATATATATATATATATATATATATATATATATATATATATATATATACTTTTTG
>NC_056744.1:1010909366-1010934366 GCF_019279795.1 Protopterus annectens
TTACTCATCAATTTTTGTTCAGGCCATCATTAAATCAAGAGGTTGTAAAGAAGCTCTAAGATATACCTTGGAGCATCTAGAACCCTATGAAGTCAAAAGTGCCTAGTTATAGCCTCCAGTCTTATTACAGTAGAGCCTTAGGCAATATATGTTAAAAACAAGGAGGGAAGTTAAAAGTAAGACGAAATGTATAAAAGCAAGAAAGAAGTAATCTATTTGGAAGATATGGGCCCAGAATGAGTTAAAAACATGGGAGGGACACCAGGGAAATGCAGGGTGGATTAGTGTGCAATAGAGAAGCCCATGAATTGCTTTATCTTGGGCTCCATTCCACCTAGAGCTGGCCTTGTTGATTATAAGTCAGGCATCTGTAGTGTATATCATCAGTAAAGGTACTGCAATGAATGGGTGCATACTGAGGCAGTCTGTGCATGAAAATGAGTAACCATATATGTTGTTTGATTACAGGTAATGGTCATTGACCTGCTGTAATAGAGCCCCACCCATTTCCAGTTAGTCACAGCCATTTAGTCACTCCTTGCTTTGGAGTCACCAACTGTCACTGGATCTGATCCATGTAGCTGAAAACATTCCTCTAAACTCTACCTTCTGTTTCCTAGAATAACCAGTGCTATATATATATATATATATATATATATATATATATATATATATATATATATATATATATATATATATATATATATATATATATATAAACAACTTAATCACACCACACATGATCCACTTACCTGAAGTCAGTGTGTCATCAGTACATCCTTATTTCTCTTTGTATATCTCAGGTTTGATTAAGTCATAGAATTCTTTCAAACTAGATTGACAGGACATTCAGTGTGTCAGACGATACCATTGTCCCTTCCTAGGCTATAACTGACCAACAACAGGGCAGGCCTGCCCCAGAAAGTATGTTTTCACTTTCTAGGGAGGAAAGCATGAGTAATAGCATATAATTATTTTGGCTTTTTACTGGAGGCTATGTTGTGAAATAACACCTCTGTACCCACCTTATATTCCTTTGGTAAGTCCCCATCCAAAATGCAAGGAAGATCACCATAACATTACCCAGTGCCCATCGAATACTAATAGTAACTAAGTGCTTGGGATGAAAACTCATCTGATACATGTGCATTCTCAATCTTCAGCATCTTGAACTATTTTACTACTTATTCCCAGACTCTGGCTGTGTCTGCTCTCTTTTTTCCTTATACCTCTTCTCACCTGTTTTTCAATACTTTCAATATACTCACTAGTACAGGAACCATTGGTTTCATCATATCCAGCTCTTTAACTTTATTTTTTGAAATTCTGGTAATTTTAATACAGAAAAGGAATATATATGACTGCAAATGCACTAGTGCATTTTAGTTGACCTGGAAATACAGAAATTTCCTGTTCTTTTCCCCACTATTGTGTGATATTAGAGATAGCAAATATTATTACATCATGGGTATTGTAGTTCAGGAGCACATCCTTTGTAAAAACACAGCTTCTTGAAGATTCATATTATATTTAACAGTCCAGTATGTGATTAAAGTGCATAAATGTGACAGAATTTGGTGACTATTCTCACCAAAGATATTTAATCATGTATATATATATATATATATATATATATATATATATATATATATATATATATATGGTTTACTATTGTTTGCTCGAACGGCAAAACATTTGCTGTTCGAAACAATGAATAGTAAACCCGAAAACACACATTCCGACCTGCCACAATGTCGACCCAAATGATCGACACATTTCACTCGACATTGTGGCTGAAACCATCATGTGATAGCCGTATAGGAGCTGATGTAACTCAGACTTCTATATGACAAATCACATTTTTGCAGGGGGCCAAGCCCCCCTGCACCCCCCCCACTAATATATTCTAACTCCGAGATCGCAATACAGTGGGGATATGGATGAATTTCCAGTCCTCATTGTACAGTGATCTCCATGCAGATAACCGAGTACACTTCTGCAAATGCACTACAGTAGTCGCATAAGTGTATTCGACTATCCCATCCATTTATGATTTGTGCACGACATTCTGATTTTCGGCAGCAGTGCTGCTGACAGAATTTCATTCACACAAACCATAGTAAACATATATATATATATATATATATATATATATATATATATATATATATATATATATATATATATATGTATATATATATATATATATATATATGTGGGTCTACTTCACTTCACTGAAATCCCATTTCACTGACATTCATTTCACTGAGACCAAATCACTTAAAGTTCAATTTACTGAAAATTCATTTCACTGAATCTTATTTCACTGAATTGTAAGCTATAGACTTAATGTGGCAGTGTGCGTACTGTGAGGCAAGTAAAGGGTATATGCCCTCATCCCCACTGTAGTGCGACCTGGAGTTAGTATATATAGTTGGGGTGGGGTGGGAGGCGTAGCTGCCCACTTACTTTGGTTTTATATTGTCTGGTTTCTGTTAAGAAGATAAATAAGCAGATGTTATGTAGTCCTATCTCGACGTAATTCTTGCTGAATGGGTTTGGAACCGATATTCGGCTCCGACTCGGACAATATTAAAGCTCGAGAGCTTTTACTGGCTTGAGGCTAACCCCTATCCCATGGTGCCTCACTGCAATTCCCCAGATCTTGTTTGCCGCGAAAGCTTGAGGTTGTCTCCTTATTGGCTTGTTGGCTAAGTAATAGATTTATTAACTAAATCTTGCCTTTTCCAACCTTTTCTTCTTCAATTACTTTCTTTATTTCTGTTTTATTATTGTGTGACTGTTCTGAGAGTTTTGACACCTATTTTTCCCCATAGGATTGCATGGCCCATTTATGTTAGAGGTCCGTAGTTGTCCATTTAAGTTAGAAGGCTTTTCCTCCCTGAGTGTGTGTTTTAAAAAAAGTTTATAATATACGATAGACTTTTCTTTTCTATCTTTCACTATCTTCATTGTTATTGTTACCTTAGCAGTTAGCAGTTTAGTTAGTATTGTTGTCTTCTCTAGCTAGACTATAGTTTTTTCTGTTAGAATGTCTAAAGAAAAGGACCATCACCCTTTGGGTTTTAAAAAATGTGATAGATGCGCACAAAAGATGTCTCTGACAGACAGTCACACCAGTTGCGTGCACTGTTTAGGTGAAGCTCATTTGCAAGAGCCCTGTACCTTTTGCCATGCGTTCAGTACCAGGGTCTTGAATGAGAGAAATCGTAAACTAATTGATGGGGGTCTTATGACCAGTTCCTTCCAGGAACAGCTGGAACTTGATCAGGCAGCTCCTAAGACTTCAAAACATAAATCTTCGGCCCCTGTTTCAGAGTCATCAAAACAGACCAAAGCGTCGGAGCCAAAGAGTTCTGGCTCTGATTCAGCTTCTTCTACATCAGTACCGTCAGTCTCCTTGGTGCCGAGGCAACCTTCGGTACCGAGAGAGTTACCTGATATTGATCCTGTGTCACCTACTTTGAGATTTCCTATTTTGGAGAAGAGGAGATCTCCTTCTCTCTCCACCAGATCCTCCAGACCACCCTCAGATGAGGACATTGAGTGGATGGTGAAGAGGTTGCTTTCAGATCCAGCTCTGGCAAAGAAATTGGCCCCTCCAGACCCAAAGGCCTCGAAGCCGACCCTTTTACAAACCATTGCTCTTCCTCTGACTGCTTCGCTCTCAGAGCCAATCACTTCAGGTTCTTTGGTCTTTGATCTGTCTGTTCCGGGGATCTTCCCTGCTTCCTCATAACTGATTACTCTATCCTCAGTGGCTCAGTCTGGAGCCAAGGGATCTGGGAGCCGATGCTCTCAATTCAACTCTGAGTGGGACAGTCACCCTGGGTTTTCTTTGGAACTGACCCTCCCTCTCGGTGCCTTGGCTCGACGCAGCTTGGCTCCCACATCTGCTTTGGAGCCTTTCTCCCTGGCTAGGAGCCATCCATCTCCTCGGAGTGGAGGTCTTCTTCAGAGTGGGGTGGGGTGGGATTTTGAAGCAATAGAGAAGGCTTTATCCTCTGCAAAAGCCATACCTCTGGAACCTGTGTCCCACCAGCAGCAGACAGCAACCTCTTCTCCCCTGCCACCCTTGCAGCATAGGGAACCAGAGACCCAAGCAGCCCCTATTGGAGGTGCCCCTTCTTCCGAGACCTCCCCAGATTATCCCACTAGAGAGCTCCATCAGAAGAGACTGTGTAAGAGGAAGCATGTTGACTCACCTGAGTCTGTCACTTCTGACACTGATTTGGAGGAATCAGAAGGGTCCCCTAGGTCCCCCTCTGAGGATGTCTCCTTTTCTGACATCCTAGAAATTCTTAGACAGAGGGGTGACTGGAAGACCCCTAACCCTACTGAGGATGAATCAGTGTATCTTGAAGCCTTTGGTTCTCGACCTTCCACCTCTTGGGTGACACCGCCTTATGACCAACTCTTAGGGGTCATATCACTGAAAGCCTGAACCTCCCCAGACTCAGTGGATCCCATCCCGAGGAGGCCAAATAAATTCATGGCAGCACCTGAAGATAAGTCTTTTCTCACCAAAGAAGTTCCTGTTGATGCTATGGTGGTAGCAGCGGCCACCAAGAAGGAGTTGTCCGAAACATCTTCTAATATCCATCCTCCTAACAAGGAGTCTAGGACAATGGATAGGTATGGGAAGCATACCTTCTCTTCAGCAGCATTTACTCTAAGATCGCTGAATTACCTTACCCATTTTACTTGTCTTCAGAGGGATCTCCTGATGGAGTTGGGATCCATGGATAAGGTTTATGCACAGCTCTCCACCCTTACATCGATAGCTAACTCCTCCATAAGGCTGATATTATATGCAGTGGACAAAGCAAGTAGGGCAACTGCAGCAGGTATCTCTCTCAGGAGACATTCTTGAATGCATCTTTGTAATTTCACAGAATCCTTTAAGTCTTCCTTCGCTAACGTCCCCTTTGATGGTTCATCTCTTTTTGGACCTTAGGTGAAAGAGACTTTGACCATGTGCAAGCAGGAAGGGAAAACCTTATCTGCCGTCGGAGTCTGTTTCTCCCTCCCATCTAGACCCTATCCCAAGGGTAATACAGGAGGGAAAATGTGGTTCCGTAAATCCCAAAAAGGTTTCCCTCAGGCAAAAGGTCAACCCTCCCCTAGAGGCGAGGGGGAGGATATAATGGAAGACTCTGTCCTTGCAGCAGAGGAGGTCCGCAACACCAGGGAGATAGAGAAACCTTCTCTGATCGTCCCTTTCATCGCCCCTGAGAAGTTGCCCGACTGTCCATCTCTGGAGGGAGTCGGAGGTCATCTGTCACTGTACCCAAGTGCCTGGTTAAACATTTCACAAGATCATTGGGTACACACCATAATATCCAGAGGTTATCTGATTCCCTTTGTTTCCAACCCCCCAGCAAACCAGTCTCTACCAGACGTGCCACCCATTCAACTAGACTGTGCAACATCAGAGGTTATCTCATTGCTGCAAAAAAGAGTCATCCAAGAAGCCCCCACAGAGCAAATAGGATCTGGAGCTTACTCTCAATTCTTTTTAGTTCCAAAAATGACAGGGGATTGGAGATCAATTCTACATCTCAGCAGACTCAACAACTCCATAAAGAAATTGAAGTTCTGAATGATCACTCTGCAGTCGATATTCCCCTTTATCGGGAAAGACAATTGGATGTGCTCAATAGATCTTCAGGAAGTGTACTACCACATCAAAATGGACAGGCATTCCAGGAGACACTTATGCTTCCGGCTAGGAGCCGGTCATTTTCAGTTCTGAACACTGCCTTTTGGTCTCACTACAGCCCCCAGAGTGTTCACCAAATGAATGGCAGTGGTAATGGCTCACCTGAGATGTCAAGGATTCCAGGTGTTTCTGTACCTAGATGACTGGCTCCTCACTGCTACTACCAAGCATCAACTCATCAGAACCAGGGATGAGACTCTATCCTTGTGCGCCAGTTTGGGCATCACAGTCAACCTAAAAAAATCAGCCTTATCTCCTTCGCAGCACATTGTATTCTTAGACTCAGAAAAATACACAACCACCATGTCAGCAAGACTAACACCAGAAAGAGTAGAGTCTCTACTCAACCAAGTCAGACCCTTGCTAAACAGTCACAAAGTTCAGGCTAGGGTAATCCCTCAAGTCCTAGGGACTATGGCTTCCTCCATCCTATTAGTTCCTCTAGCCCGTCTACACATGAGAATACTTCAGTGGCTACTATTTGCCCAATTGTTGATGCAGGAACTTCCCTTGTCTCATCAGATTTTCATAACAAACACCTGCAAGAAGGATCTGACATGGTGGTTGCATACAGAACAGCTTCTCTTAGGTCATCCTCCTTGTTCCTCCCCAAGAGAAAGCAGTTTTGACCACAGATGCTTCCCAGATAGGGTGGGCAGGTATTATCTGGGAATGACGGTCCAAGGTACTTGGCAGAATCACGAGAACCACTTGCACATCAATGTTCTGGAGATGAGAGAGGTGCTTGTAAGCACTTCACAGCTCTCTTCCCACCGGCACAATTGCAATCCAGTCAGACAACATGTCTGTCATGTGGTACATAAACAAGCAGTGGGAAACCAAATCTTACCCGCTTTGCCAAGAGGCCTTAAGAGTTTGGAAATGGGTGATGGACACTCACCGTTTTCTGGTAGCAAAGCACATCCTGAGGAAATTCAATGTGATAGCAGACAAACTCAGCCGAGCAATTCTGATGCCTCATGAGTGGTCCCTGAATGCAGAAGTTGCGAAAGAGATCTTTCACTGATGGGGCCAGCCTTGCTGCAACCTATTCGCCACACACCTGAACACCAAATGCAGCAGCTACTTTGCCCTAATTCCCCATCCGGGGATGTCACCCAGGTATGCTCTAGTCCACGATTGGATCCCGGGACTTCTTTATGCCTTCCCACCTTTTCCTCTCATCGCAAAGGTAATACAGAAAGCAAAACAGTTGAGGAGTACCCTAATCCTCATTGCTCCTTACTGGCCTCGACAAGTATAGTTTCCCTTCCTGTGGCCCTATCTTTTGGAGGAACCATGGATTCTGGAACCACCTCCAGACCTCCTGATTCATCAATCGGGGCAGTTCCACCCCACCATCCACACCCTCAAATTGCAGCATGGCTGCTCTAGTTCCTCGAATAGCCAGGTGCGTCTCCCTCTCCCCTTCAGTCACACACATTCTGATTTCATCCCATAAGCCTTCCACTCGGAAGTTATACTCCAGCAAATGGAAAAGGTTATCTATTTGGGCTATAAACCAAGGCTTAGATCCCTATACAGCTACTATAGAATCTATTTTATCCTTTCTTACGTCAATTTTTCATGAAGGAGTTGCAGCCGCTACAGTCAAAGTTCAGTTAGCTGCCATTTCTAATTTCCATTTTGGCCTCATGGGAAATCCCATCATGTCACACTCTTTGTGCAAAACCTTTTTGAAGGGAGTTCTCCTTCTCAGGCTTCCGATCAAACAACCATCAGAACCCTGGGATCTGAACTTAGTTCTCAAATCATTAATGTATGCACCCTTTGAGCCCTCTTCTTCATCAGATCTGAAATTGTTATCTTGGAAAACACT
Organism: Protopterus annectens; assembly: GCF_019279795.1. NCBI lineage: Eukaryota > Metazoa > Chordata > Ceratodontiformes > Protopteridae > Protopterus > Protopterus annectens. Next base: position 1,010,916,950 of record NC_056744.1, read on the forward strand.
ATTCTTAGTAGCCATAACCTCTGCTAGGAGAGTCTCAGAATTGCAAGCCCTCACTATTTGACCTCCTTACATTATTTTCCACAAGGATAGAGTCTCACTCAGGACAAACCCTTCCTTTCTTCCCAAGGTATGCTCAGAGCATAATCTCAAGACTACTATTGAGATACCAGTGTTTTTTCCAAACCATTCTAATAAATCTGAGTGCAAACTACACCAATTAGATGTTCACAGAATTCTCAGGTTTTACTTACACAGGACAAAAGAATTCAGAAAATCAGATCAATTATTTGTATTCTTTTTGGACAAAAATAAGGGCTTGCCTGTTTCTAAGGTTACTCTTTCAAAATGGCTTTCAGATTGCATTTCCATTGCTTATCAAACTGCTGGCAGACAATTACCCAACAAAGTAAAAGGCCATTCTAACAGGGCAGTATCTACTTCATGTGCCTTTAGATCTAGGCTCCCAATTGATACTATTTATGTAGCAGCTACCTGGGCAAGACCACATACTTTTGTCACTCATTACAAATTGGATTTGGCCTCCCGGGACAGGTCATCCTTTGGGTCCACTGTGCTGAAGAGTCTCTTCGTCTGAGCCACCCGGGATAAAGGTGCTAGGGACGCTGTCCTATCCAGCAAGGATTACGGTGAGATAGGACTACATAACATAAAGAAGATATGTACTTACCATAACGTTCCATGTTTGTAGTCCATTTTGCCTACATTCTTGCATTGCTCCCTCCTACCCACCTCCTGTTTCTGGAGGATCTGGTGGACTATACTGGTGCTGTCTGACCTGGATGTAGTTATTGTCCACCTGGCATGGATAATGTTACATCATTTTTTGTCTGTATGTATACAGTTTCTGATAATTTCATAACTGTTAGGTACTTATTGCTTTCTTGCAAACAAGATCTGGGGAATTGCCGTGAGGCACCATGGGATAGGGTTTAGCCTCAAGCCAGTAAAAGCTCTCGGGCTTTAGTATCGGCCGAGTTTGAGCCGAATATCGGCTTCGAACAAATCCAGCAAAAATGTAGGCAAAAGATGGACTCCAAACATGGAACGTTATGGTAAGTACATAACTTCTTTTGTTGTTGAAGGAGGTAGGGTTTACTTTTGTGAGTTTCTTTGTCTTTGGTTTCCCATTTAGTTGTGTGAAATGTAGCAATGTAAGCTGCAAGTGAAATGACATTTAGTAAAATAAAGTTTTCAGTGTGGTGAATTTTAGGTGATTTGGTCTCAGTGAAATGAATTTCAGTGAAATGGGATTTTGGTGAAGTGAAGTAGACCCATATATATATATATATATATATATATATATATATATATATATATATATATATATATATATATATATATATAGTTAATTGACTTGCAAAACATCGAGACCAAATGAGGGAAAGTCCGGTTACTTGAAAGCTTACAATAACAAAACCTGGAAAGGAACAGCTCTCCAATTAAAGACAGCATACAGTAAATAACTATAAGCAGTTTGAAATGGAGATCATGGTACAGTGAGGATTGGGAAATTTACCCTTTTCCCACTGTAATGTGATCTCAGAGTTGGTATATATAATTAAGCAACAAAAACAGCGACAGTTAGCTCACCTAGACTAATACTGCAAGTAATGGTTGCTGATAAAGAATTCAAAAACGCTGTCCGTGACAAACGATGCACAAATCCTTTCAGGTAGTGAAGTTTAAAAAATGAATTTTAATGTTACAATGATTAAAAATAAAAATAAAAGTCCCTTTTGCAGTAACAAACGATAAGCGCTTTCGATAAAATCTTCTTCGGATCGTTATTAAGTGGAACATTTGATTCTACTTAAATAAAACCTTTTTCCAAATAATTAGCCAATGAGAAGAACCTGAAGGATCAAGGTTATAAGGAAAAAGATTTGGAACCCACTACTATTAGTGTGCGTAACAAGCCAATACATGATAATGAGAAAACTAGAGTACTGCTGACATACAGTACAGATAGTCATCAGATTCAAAATATCGTAAGGCAGTTTTGGCCTATTTTGATACAAGATCCACAGTTAAGTTGCATAGTAGGTGATATCCCACAATTTGGTTTCAAGACTAAAAAGAACATAAATCAAACCAAAGTGTCACATAGCTCACAACACCAGTGTGCCACCCAACAACAGCCTCTAAGGCAAGACAACATACCTAACACTTTAGTCATAGGTGACTCTATAGTCCGGCACACTGATGTCCCACTCACTGGGCTGAACAAGGAGAAAATTGCAGTCAGCTGCCTGTCGGGTGCCAGGATCCACCACATCACCCATGCACTCAAGTCACTCTAAAACAAGTCTAAATATGACTCTGTCGTTGTACGTGTTGGATTGAATGACTTGAGATGTACCTCCCTGGACTACATGAAAAGAGACATGGAAGAGCTCTCAGATCATGTGGCCCAGGCAGGTATGACCCTAGCCCTGAGTAGCATCCTGCCTTCGCCCAGAATGATACCACAGTATAAGGACAAAATGATTGACTTCAACAATTGGCTAAGTTTCTGGTGTCATTCAAAAGGGATCCAGTATCTGTCTACCTGGGATGACATGATCAACAAACCACGGTGCTTTGCCAGAGACAGTCTGCACCTGTCGCCCCTGGGATTCAGGTTACTGACTAAGGCTCTTGCCACCCCTATAGTGCCTTTTTTAGGCAAGGCTCAAAGGACAAAACCACCACCGGAACAGATATAAGCATGCAAAATCTGAAGGTAATGCTACTCAATGCTAGAAGTCTAAACCTCAAAAATGCACTCTTTGAGGCACTCCTAAAAATGGAGAACATCAATATCTGTGCAGTAACTGAGACCTGGATCAAGGCTCCAGAGAGCAGCCCTGCAATACCAGGATACAACTCTTACCAAACTTTTAGGCCACCAAACCAGGACCGAAACACTAAAGGCAGAGAAGTGTCCATATTCACCAAGGATATTCACACCTCCAGGCTAGTTGTCCAATACAATGCATTTGAAATTCTACATGTGCAACTAACACTAGGTAAGACTGCAATCCAAATTGTAGCTTGCTACAGATCCCCCACCATGCCCCAAGATTCTCACTACTCCTTTCTAAACATACTGGAAAATATTAAGATACAACCAAACACTCTAATACTGGGTGATTTCAACTTCCCTGCCATTAATTGGGAAAACTACTTGGGTGCCAACACCTTTGCCCAACAGTTCTTGGAATTCATAAATTCCAATGCCCTGGATCAACTAATCCATAGTCCCACCAGGGGTTCAAATATCCTAGACCTGGTCATTACCAACATGGTAGATCGATGCGCCACACTAGTGGTCACCCCCTCATTGGTCATGTCTGACCATAAGCTAATCACCCCTGATGTCCACCTCCCACCCCCACCCCCCAGTAGGGAAACCTTCATAAAAAACTTCTCCAAAGCTAACTTCATGCTAGTCAAGTCAGAAGTGACAAACTTCATGACACCCATGCAGACAGGAACTGAAAGTTCGACTGCTGAATCCTACACTAAGGCACTGTATGAGCACATCCACTCGTGCATGAATCATGCCATTCCAAATAGAACCAAGAAGCTCTCCTCCAAAAACGGAAGCCAATCTGGTGGTCCCCTGCCATAAAAAAACTATACAACAGAAGGAAGAAACTGTTGCAGAAAAGAGGAAAATTCCAAGGATGCAGAATACTCCATTACCAGCCTCAGTAAGAAGCTGAGATCCCTCATAAAATCCTCCAAAGCTAGTTACGAAAATAAAATTGCCAAAGATTCCAAGGACAACCACAAGGCATTCTATAGTTATGTCAAGAATCTAAATGGCAATGCTCAGATCTGCTCTCAGCTACAACAGAATGGCATTAAATATACTGATCCCAAGGATATTGCCAGTATCCTGGCAGATTGATTCAGTGCCAACTTCACCCCCTCTCACCCCCCTAAAGGGCCCATCTCAAAACAAAAGATTGCCAAATTCTGGTAATCATGGCCACACAGGCAAAAAACGCAATCTCCAAAGCTAAGAATACAACATCCATGGGACCAGACGACATCCCTGGCTGTGTACTACATGAACTACAAAATGAACTGGCACCTCACCTAAGTGTCATGTTTAATCATAGCCTTACCTCAGGCTATGTGACTAATGAGTGCCGCACAGCTACAGTTATCCCACTTCACATTGTCCCATCAGTCTGACGATCCTGATTTGCAAAGCCATGGAATGCATTATCATGGAACTTATACACAAAGATATTGGCAGCCTTCAAACACTGGACCCTACCCAGTTTGGTTTCATAAAGGGCCGATCTTGTCTCCTCAACCTGATTGACTTCTTCAAATCAGTTTCCAAAGCCATGGACGAGGGCAAAGTGGTCCACGTGGCCTATCTGGTCCTCGCCAAGGCCTTCAACACCATTCCCCACTCTGGAATCATAGATAAACTTATCCTTACATCACTTGATGGGTTGCCAACTGGCTTACTGACAGAACCCACATTGTAAAAGTAGCCAACTCAAAATCCAGCTCCAGACAAGTGACAAGTGGAGTACCTCAGGGTTCAGTCCTGGGACCGCTCTTGTTTGGAATCTACTTCTCTGAAGTACAGGCCAGCACTAAGGGACTCTGGCTAACAAAGTTCACAGATGACTGCAAACTGGGAGCCATTACTGAATCCCCAAATGATGTAGATATTCTACAAAAAGGTCTTACAGAAACAGATGCTTGGTACCAGAGCCATGGTCTCAAGCTCACTGCCAAGAAATGTATAGTTATCCCCTTTGGGAAAAAATGTGTACCCATGAATTCCCACATGAGTGGCAGTACACTAAACACTGAAACTGTGATAAGGGACTTAGGGACACAGGTGCACAGTGGTCTCACCTTCGATAACCTCATCGCCACAACAGTCAGGAAAGCCTTCTATGTGGCACACCTCATCACTAAGGGCTTTCCATCCAGAAAAAAGGAGGTCCTTGTCCCACTGTACTTATCCCTTATTAGGCCCATTATAGAGTACAACACCCCATTTGGTATGTACCTCACAAGACATCTACAAGCAGATGCCCTATGCTGACCATCTAAAAAAACTCCAGCTATATTCTGTCACATATCACCTACTCAGAGGCAATCTCTGCTTAATATACAAGGCCATGTCAAACCCAGAGCTGTTGGACATGCTACACTTAAAGAAATCCTAATCCCTCAGAGCCACATGCTCCAGGGATCTAAACCTGATCATCACAATGAACAAAACATGCAGGAGGGATAGGTTGCTGAACCAGAGACTCCCCATACTCTGGAATAGACTGCCCATACATGTCAAGCTGAGCACTTCTTTGGCCCTCTACAAAAGAAACCTTGATGATTGGATGGGAGATAGGAAATTCACCCCGGGAATCATGTCAGTCACCCTGCTAGACAGGGGACCTGGGAAGTAAATATTCTGGGAAGAAATAGCCAGGGAATTGTTATGGCTAGGCTTATATAGGCCCTAAGGCCGATAGCCTAGTACCAACCTATGAACTTATGAACCAGCACTGCATCCCACATATAGTACTGTACATGCTACATACATTTACACAAACACACACACACACACACACACACACACATATATATATATATATATATATATATATATATATATATTTATATATATATATATATATACATATAACTTCTTCACAATGGAGACTTCTTCTTCTTCTTCTTTCGGCTTTTCCTGGTTAGGGGTCGCCACAGCGGATCACCGTCCGCTCATGATTGATGATTGGCAGTGGAGTTTTTTACAGTGTTGAGTTGCCAGCCCATCACCCAACCTTTCACAGAAAGCACACACACGCAAGCGCTCATGCCTAGGTCCAATTTATTGTGTCCAATCCACCTACAGCATGTCTTTGGGATGTGAGAGGAAACTGGAGCACCCGGAGGAAACCCACGCAACCACAGGGAGGACATGCAGATTCCACACAGAAGGCACCCCAGCCGAGGATCGAACCAGAGAACCTCTTGCTGTGAGGCGGCAACGCTAACCGCTGCACCACTGTGGCCGCCCTTTCTTCACAATGGACACTACTTTTCTCAAATCCTTCCTTGGATTAATATGGTCATCCCTATCAGTTGTTCTCTTCATATATCCTTATCTCCATTTGACTCATCTTATCACCCTTCCTGCCTTTCTCCTATATGCTATGCTAACTTTACTATGCTATAATATTAATCTTCCACACTTTCTCAAATCTCCTATCTTTTTCCATCTGAAAACTTATCTGTTTTTTTCTTCTGATCAGTCCAGAATATGACCTGTCATGACCACTTGAGGCAGTCTTCAGCTACAGCCTTGAAACAATCTACATTCCAAGTGAATGGAGGCTGGCCAGTCATTCCCCTCCACAAGGGCAGACCATCAACCAACCCAGGGAACTACAGAGCAATTATTCTAACAAGTCTAACATGCAAAGCCATAGAATAAATTATCATGGAAATGATAAACAAGGATATTTGCAACCTACAAACACTAGACCCAGTCCAATTTAGCTTTGCTAAAGGAAAACTTCATCCTTTACTACAGTTTAACTCAAACTTTAGGCTTCGTTTCTCCCTACAATATGGTTCCAGCATTGTGTAGGTACCAGAAACCTGTTTGTACTTTTTAAAAACTTTTATTTCCTTGCATTGAAGTCAAAGGAAGAGAAAGCCCACCTACTTTTTTTAAAGCTCAACTTCTCACATACTTTGCAGAGGAGTTTGTCTCCACCTGCATGACATATCATAGACACGATTAAATCTGTAGTTTACCCTGTCAGGTACTGCTTTCAGTCTTAGATGGGCAATTAATCCTGCTATTGTCAGGAACACAGCAGATAATATAAAAAACACAGAGAGCTGTGGAACTGTTTTCCACTGTTTTATTGCAGAGAGGAGGAGAGCTTAACACTCCACTTTCAAAGCAAAATAAAGCAATTAGATCAGTCAGGGGTTTAAAGGCAATTGTCAACTCTTATGACAAATTTACATAAGGAGCAACACAGTATTGAAATGCTAAGCCTCAAATGTTGGCTATTTATAATAGTTTATGCGTTAAGATAACTTAAATATAGTATCAAAGAGTTCTGTGACATTTAGAGAAAAATCAGAAAATATTTTTTCTTGTAACGTATCAATGCATTTACCATTTTCAAGCCCCCCCCATCACACACACACACACACACACACACACACACACACACACACACACACACACACACACACACACACACACACACGCCAGAACTGCAGAAAGAGAGACAGGTGGCAACCCTATCAACTAGGTGCACTAATGCTGTTCATAAAAACATCTTTTATGCTTTTTTTGTGACATTCTTCTAGTGGGTGATGTGTATATATATATATATATATATATATATATATATATATATATATATGTGTGTGTGTGTGTGTGTGTATGTCTATGTGTAAACACACATACAGTTACACAAAATTTACAATTTTGATTTGTTTTTGAAAGGACATGAAGTACATACACAGGCATGTAATGTAGCTCTCCATTATAGAGAGAAACACACACATGCTCATGTTTTTGTATACATGTACTGTATACACATATACATACACACACACACACACACACACATTATATATATATATTATATATATATATATATATATATATATATGTGTGTGTGTGTGTGTGTGTGTGTGTGTGTGTGTGTGTGTGTGTGTGTGTATATCTTTGTACTGCTAAGTGCATTTAATACTTGTTATTATCTTTGTCAATGTAGCCCAAGTCGGGACTGAAAAGGGTCCTGGGATCAGTTCACTTTCCTGGTTACCAATGTATAAATAAATATGAAATAGAAAAAAATGAGTGTGAACATGACAGAAATAATTAAGACTAGTAAAGTACATTTTAATTCTGCATCATTCATGAGAAAGAAAATACTTCAAACTAGTCTGCCTGTTAATTCCCAATGCCTTCAGTGGTTCATTTACTGCAGTGAGAGTTTTCACACCTCAGCATGAAAGTGTGGGGGAAGGTATGTCAATACTTTATGACTACAAAAGTCTCCCCTTACAAAAACCTGTTACTTACCTGCTTTTTTTGCTGGAAGTAGCTAACAGCTATTTATATCATAGAACAACCTCTAACAGACACATAAATGAGGCTTAGTCAGGGAAAAAAATAGACATAGCTCTGTTGCAGTAGTTGTGTTTGTATGACAGTGCTTCACAGTCCTGCCATTCTGTCTTAATGGCATGAGAAGACAGCACCACTTTCTTATGTCTAGCATGACTCATATAAAGAGACTTGAAATGTATTCTGGGAAGAAGGAAAGAAAGCAAGAGATCATTTTACCAAGGCAGGCCCCGTCATCCGCCATTTTGAGGGAAACAGATTAAAATTGTAAAAGAAGCACTTGGAGTGATTTTGAGGTATTAAAATCGCTCAAAAACAAAGAAACAATAAAAAACATATTTTTTTTGAGTTCTAAGGTGGAATTTTCTTTTAAGGGAAGGTCATGCCTACTTAACCTGGGCGATGTCTGAGAGGGCCCCCAAGGCAATGGACAAAGGTAAAGCAGTGCATACTGCATATCTTGACCTGGCTAAGCCATTTTATACAGTACCACACTCAGGCACTCCACCAAAAGACCACTCACCAGTGGAGTACAAAAGGGCTCCATGATGGGCCTCCTCCTGTTTGGCATCTACATCTCGAAAATCAAGGCTAATGTTGAAAGCCACAGGCTCAGCAAGTTCACAGGTGACTGTAAATTGGAGCTATTCTAGATTCCCCCCAGACACAAACATCTTCTAAGTGGGCTTAACACAGACAAATGACTGGTGCCAAAACTATGGCTAAAGCTCAAAACCAAAAAATGCATTATAATGTCCTTTGGGAAGCTGTCAACATAAGTTAATTACTCCATTGATAAGATGTCCCTAAGAGTTCACCCAGTTGTTAGGGATCAGGGAACATATGTAGACATCAATCTGAGAGTCGTTCGATGTTCTGGGTTTCGTTACTGTAAGCTTTCGAGTAACTGGACCTTTGTTGATTTGGTCTTGATGTTTTGCAAGTCAGTTATATGGTTCTTTGATCTTTTCATGTAGACATGTAGCTAAGACTATAAAAAATCATTCTGTGTCACCCAACTTATAGGTAAGGGTATGGCATCCAGGTCTAAGGAAGTTGTAGGACCACTATACTTAGCCGTTATCAGATCTGTCATTGAATACAATACTCCCTTTGGCACGTTTCTAACCAGACACATGCAACAGCTGGAATGCCCAAAAAGGGTTCTCACCAGGAGAATTCAAGGCATCAATACCCTACCCTACATTAACTGCCTAAAGGCTCTGTCTCTGTATTTCTGTATTCAGTCTCCTACAGGCTGCTGAGAGAAGATCTTTGCCTGGCTTACAGGGCTTCCTCAGACCTGGCCTTGATGGATAGGTTGCATGTATGAAAAATAAACAGCACCAGAAACACTGGATCTAGGGATCTGAACTTCACCTGTGACATAAGCAGAACATTCTGGAGAGACAGATATGTGTACCAAAGGATCTTGACACTATGGAATAGGATTCTCATCCATATAAAACATAATTCATCCCTGACCTTGTTCAAACAAAACCTTGACAATTGGATGGAAAATCGTAAATATATCCTCAGTCTGGTCCCCATGTCCCTTATGGACAGAGGCCATCAATACGAAAAATATTATCCTAACTAAACCCCTCCCTACAAATCCTTAGCTACCTGCCTACTAACACGACCACCTATCATATGATACTTAGGACTCAAATGGTTTGGGATGCACAGCTAGATTTATAAGGGCCACAGTGGTCATCATACTAGTAACAACCTGTGAACCTATGTAGAGTGCGACTTTGTTGGAAAGCTATATCCCAGGCTACCATGGCTAGTCTGCACAGAGATTAAGATCTGTATCCTCCCTGTTTAAGTACTACATCACTGTGCTGTTGTCTGTAATCAATAGAAATGATCCACAGGACCATAGATGACCAAGGAAAACTGAGAGCATTTGTGATTGCCAACATCTCTTTTATGTTTATGTTTAGGTCTGTCATTTTTGTTTCAAAGACTCTGCACTTTTACCCTCATTGACATCACTCCCTATGCAAAATCTGAGGTATCTGTATTTACAGACTGTGCTAGAGCTGGAAGGGAAATGGGAGACCCAGATTCAGATAAAACTGGTCTCCCAATCAAATCAGTTCCCTTTTTACAAATCCTAAAATAGGAATTTGGAATGTCAGGGGATGTTGGTGTTGAGATCATACAGATTTTAGGTACCAATGAATTTTTCTCATGTGGAGTCTGGCTAAAGGAATCATCAGAATCATGGATTCCATGAATCCTAATATATTCTGAAATTTCCTTGCTGATGTCTTGGACTGAGTAAAAAAACGCAGGAATAGATCTAGATAGCAATTTACTTTTTCATGTGGAAGAAAAGCTGTTTGAGCTAAAGTATATAACAGCAGCCCAGGAAAACAATCCCGTGAGATGGAGTCAAACAAAAAATTGAATGTTCTCTAGAAACCCCCGTCTGTAAAGGAGATCTCTGATCTAGACTACATGAGAGATTCTTGACACTTTCAACAAGAATCTGCAAAGTTAAGCAAGTCCAAATAAGGAAAATGTGAATATCTTGCAGTCTACAGTAGGTTATCACTCGGGCTAGACACATTATGAATACATCTGAGGAATGGATAACCCAAAGAATAATGCAGAAAATTGAAAAGTGAAATCCAGACACAGAAAACTCTAAGAAACATTTGAAATTTGACACTGTAGGACTGCAGTGATAATCGTCCTTTAAATCTAGAGTTACTAAGAAACTTAAAGGAGGACTCGGAGGTAAGAGGTAGTGAAGGGATAGAATTTTGAACTTTGGGACTTTTACAAACTGGTTTAGAAAGGAAAGATCTAAGACTGGTGTCCAAGAAGCACACTTCTATGGTACCAGAAACATTCTTGGATAAAAACCTTTTCGTATTAGAGAGAGAGGACAGCTTCTATTGCTTCTGAGCCAACAGATACTGAATGACAGGATGGAGAAAAGAAGTCTAATCTGGTAGATAAGGAGGAATTCTATGAAAGGGAGGGGTATTCCCACTGCCACCTGTATCCCTGATATATCAACTCAGAGAACCAACTTGTCTGAAATTATCTGTTGCCAAAGAGAAATGGACAGCCAGATTTTGGGAAAGATTTAAAGACTTACTAGGGTATGTGGGTTACACTCTGCAGATAGGTACTCAGATTGTTCTTGTTTATGGAGGCTCCTTTCTTTTTGAACCCCCTTGCCGCTGTTTTTTTTTTTTTTTTTGAATGTCTGCTTACCAGAAGCTCAATGTGTCTGCTTATTTTGCCTTTTATAAAAGGTTGCAGAGGTAGCTATAAAGCTTTCACAAACATGGAGAAGAAAGACTGAAATATCTAAGCAAACCACCTGAATCAGTTTTCCTTTCTCAACACACTTTTTCAAGATCTCAGCAGCATATGGTCCAACCTGTCTGTTTAAAGGAGAATTCAACTTTTCAGCTTTAACATATTCAGATAGATTTTGCAGACATAGCCATGCAAACCTTCTTATAATAGTTTCAGTAGGAGCTGTTAGAAGAGGCATCAGTTGAACCACAAGAGCACTTCAAAGGGTGCTTGGTCACTTGAAATACAGAAGCAATAGAAGTATTCATAGAAGATTTTTCCTCAGACAACAGAAAAGTGGCTATAATATTTTCCCAAATGCCTTCCCATCCTTATCAGTCAAGAAGTGATTAGCATTTACTAAATGTTATCTGAAACAGAATTTTCCAAGGGAATCACAGCATATCTGGAAAAGGTGCAGTGAGATGGCTGTTAGGCAAGTTACAGTTTGCAATAAAAACAGCATCCAGTGCAAAAATATTAGAATATCATTGTATTCCTATTGAAACTATTGGTTCATTCTGGATATGGATTCAGAAAAAGAAAATTATTCTAAAAGATTAGTAGAAGAAATACCCTCCTCAGAATCAGAATCAGTCATGAGTAGAGAAAGCAAACATTATTTCCTCAGAATAATTTCCCAAGATTATTACACTGGTAATCTTCAGAAAATGAAGACTTCCTTTTTCTTTTAACAGTAAAACCAGAATGAGAAGGGTCAAGAGCCTGAGCTAAGCCCAATAAATCATTCTTGTCTTAGGTAATTGAGACAATGGGAGATAAATGCTTAACTTTCTGTCTCTTTTTAACAGGAATTTCCACAGCCTCACATCAGGGACAGCATTCTTGGGGACAGGTTAACAAATGTTTTAAGCAGAAAAATTACAGTTTTAATAAATGTTAACAGAAACGTAAAAAGTCACATTTCATTGTTAAAAGTAGATGAAAGTCAAGTGACAGTCCAATAAAATACATGTTTCTGGCTTAGAATAATTAATTTTACAGAAGAAGTTAAGTTTCTGTCAAAAATTAAAAACTGTAGATTTTTTTCCTCCTGAAGAGAACATATCTGTCAGGCAATGGAGAAATACTATCTGATTGTCGACCCTGAAAATCCCAAAAAAGGGGTGCTCTTTAGTGCCAGGCTCTGGAGGGCTTGCTGCCCAAATCATTGACTTTCTTCAGCTCTGCTTGAGCTTTGGATGGCTTTTGGCATGTGGAAGGTGCCCTTAAGCTCTGGAAGCTGTCTGGCTTTAATGCTACTGCAGCAGTTATCAAAGATGAACATCAACAAGGAATATGGAATTTTTAAGACTCAAAAGAGGAATGTTCCTCAGAATGAGATACAATTGAGAGATGTGCTTCTACACACTCTTTCACATGCATCTTGACTTTCTCTGATTTTGTACAATACCCCTGATTTTGCTTCATATTTTTGCATTGTCTCTCGTCATTTGCAGGTAAATCACCGAGTAATGCCAGTCACTAGAGTTTCATTCTTCTTGAGCTGAAAATTCATGTTGAAGCAAAACCTGTTGTTCTAGTAACTTTTTAAGTGAATTAGAGCATTATTTAAAAACTGTCACTGATTTTGAGCATTTGTTGCCCCATTATTCCCATTATTTTAATGTGTCCAGAATTCAGAGAGAGGAGCGAGAGAGATTCTTAAGCAAATACATTTAGAGGTATGCTCACTTCTTTCTGTGCAGATTCAATGTAGTATGTCTTAACTGAAATCTTATCCCTTTAAGAAAGTTAATGATAAGCAAGGTATACTGTCTGGAGAGATTATTATTCTCAGGACAGTCTCTCTGAAATAAAATATATCTCTTCTGATCCACTGTGTCTCAGTCTCTTTAAAGTATATTTTCAGTTTAGCAGACACCATGTGGTCAGAATTGCAGAAATAATGCTAAAATTAATGGGATAACTCTATGAGTGTTAATTCAGTATTTAACACTACAATAATCAAAGAAACAATAAAATATTTTAATGATAACATCACTAATATATCTGATTCCTCTTGGAAAACTGGACTATTCACATGCTCTATCAGAAAATTAGAGATCTCGAAGACAAAAAAATGGAATTATTTAGTACTGCTCCTGAGTTGTGTATGAAAAAGGTAAGAGGTGCAAGTAGCTACTTTTTTGCATAGCTGCAGAGGAAGCTAATACACTATATAATATACATGTGTCATGGAAAAACAAAAGTTTAAAGAGTACTGTGAACCTACAAAAAAATATCCTATACAAGAGATTTCATTTTTTTTTTTTACAGAAGGTTAGGGGCTGCATGAAACTGTTAATATTCTAAGTAAAGAGATGCATAAAGCTAATGAGTGTAAATTTGGAATTCTGCATGATTCATTTGGAATTCTACTTGACTCACTATTAAAAGATAAAAGTTTATGTGTGTGTGTGTGTGTGTGTGTGTGTGTGTGTGTGTGTGTGTGTGTGTGTGCCATACAGAGTGATCATAGGAGAACTATATTGTTGATGGAAAAGAATGTAACACTCAAAAAAGTAATTGATATATGTAAGGTGAATTAAGTGACTACCATGCAGATGAAAGAGTTTATGGAAGAGAAGGAAGTTTGCAGCATAAATATTAACACAAGTGCCAAGAGATGTAAATGAGTAGCATAAAGCTGAAATAAAGTTCCAAAATGATTTAAAAAAGAAAGAATATATTGAGTACAAAAAATGTGAAGCATGCTAAACAAGGCAATAAAGCGATAGGTTGCAGCAGTGGAGCATGGCGTGATGACGCAGTTAAAAACCGAAAAAAAAACATAAGACGGTAATTAGAGTACAGCATATGTGAGGTGTGGCTATTATCACTAAATTAGGACTTGCTCAGCTTTCAAATGTACTTGTAGGAACTGTGGAAATGTTGCCCATTTTTCAAAAATATGTAAATCAATGATGAAAGCTGCATTTCACAGAATTTACAAGTGGTTGATGAAAAATCAGAGGTGACCTCTTGAAAAACAGTGCAAGCTGTTGTCATGATTGATATGTGCTTGGTAAAGAAGGCAGAAAAAATACATATATTTTGCAGAAAAAGAAGCTGCTTGCCAGAAAATTTGTTGGTTAACGGCAACAGCATTAAGTTTAAACTGTAATACTCTGAATGTTTTTTAAAGTCTTGGGAATGAAGGGCAGACTGTTTAGTTTCACAATTACCTTATTATCATATTCAGTTGTAGATTCATCAGTAAGGGGCAATGGAACTTGGGTGTATACTGAAACAAATTATATAAAGTAGATTGGTTAATGGGAATTAGACTTCATTATAAAAGTTGGGTTTTGTTATGTATTTATTTGTCTGAAGAAGGAGTTTGTGAAGGACTGTGAATGTGCTTATGCATGTTTATTAAAGTTTATTATTTTTAGTAAGCAGTCTCTGCATAGTGTTAGTACACTCGTATATGTTTGGTTTGGAAACTGTTGAACTTTCGAGTGAACCATTAATCTTCTCTGCTCCTATTTTTGTGTTTGTGTCAACATTTTTTGTTTGGTGGATGTTTGGAGCCATGGCAGAGGGAGGCTCAGAAGTAAACTGAGCTGGATTATAACCCATGTAACCAGCTGAATGGTGTTGACAGAGGGAAACAATGTATGGAGAAGTTATCTCAGCAAATCAGGGAAGAGAGAATCCTCTCCTAGTGGGCTTTTTGGTTCATGAACTGGTGGCTCTCAAAGAAGCAGGTATAGACCAAGAAATGCTGTTAAGGGGCCTGCATAAGCTAGAGAGATATGTCTTTACATTAAAGGGGATGCAGGCAAAAATATATCACGTAGAAGCCTGTCTTCATTTTTCGGTGGTACCAAGGGGACTGAGGATTCTAAAGATGCAGATATATGGTGCAAAGTACCCCAGATTGTTATACTAATGGCAGGAATTGAATTTAGACTTAAGTTTTAGTTATATATAGCTGTTGCTAGAATTCTTTAAACCAGAAGAAACATCATTGGCTGAACATATTATGACTGAACAGCATAACCTGTATCAAACCTTTTCACAAAAAATAGCGGATGGAAGAATAAACGAGATTTTGGAGTCAGCGATTCTATAGAAAAGAGACTGATACAATATAAGTACAAAAAATGGAAAGTGATAAAGCTGACATCTCTAATGGACATGTTTTTGTATGGCCAAAGATTAAACCATGGAGGCCAAAGGAAGGGAATGACACTAGAAGTGATAACTCAGTAACACAAATGACAGATGCAGACACAACTACAGTGATATCTAATGGAGGAGCAGTTTTTCAAGAAAGGACAGTGGATGATAATGTTGGATCATAAGAATCGTCAGTGGAAGTTGGAGGAGCTAGAAGGAAGACCGCACTCTCAATGATGGTAGAGGTCACTGCAACTACCAAGACATCTGAAGCTCCATTTAGACGACACAGTACTTTTGAGATAGCCAAGAATGATAGAGTGCAGAGGATGCCTAGCGTGAACAATGGCAAACAGGGTTTTTTGTTCTTCCCAATCAGTCTGAACAAACTGAGTTATATGAAAGAACAAGGAACCAGGAGTCAATCGAGAAACAGGGGATGAGTGAAGAGGAAGATGCAGCAAGATCCGTCGAATAACTGCACACTCAAGAAAATGTAGTTGGACAAAAAATCCTTGATATGAAACATTTTCACCAGGAGGCTCTCTTTAAATGAATGTACATTGTTAGAGGAAGGACTGTCTTATATTCCCTCACAAAGGACTGAGGTAACTGAATCTGTAATTGATCTTAAAATGTTCATTAGGAATGTGATGGTTAAAGTTATTTTTAACAATATGGGGGTTAATAATGCCATTGTTTTTAAGAAGCCTAGTATGATGGTACCTGTGTATCACCGTTTGTTGGACGTGTATAATAGATTGTGTGAAAATGAATTACATAGAACATTAGCAAAAATAAACAGAGTAAATGTTTTAGAAATTTGAATTTAACTGAAAGAGAAGCTATGCAGTAGTTACAAAATGATATGACTAATGTGATTCGGCCTATTGTTATTATGATTAGTAATTATTATTTTGAAACCATGGCACATATGTTAACCAGTGAGAAAGCATACAGAATAGTGCATTATACTAACATTCAAAAGATGATCACCAGGGTATATAACACAAAATATGAGTGCCTTTCATTACAAGTTATAGACTCAGAACTTTTTAATTATTTTATTATAGATGCACCGGTTATACCAGTGATGAATGGGATCTTGAAAATTCATAAGGACCCCTTTTTCCCTCCATTCAGGCCAATATTTGGGGCCGTAATTGGTGTATGGAATCATTTTCCATATTTGTTGAGTAGCTCTTAAGACTGGTTCTGTGTAACAATCAAATTATATTAAAAGATTCAAAGCAGTTCTTAGGTGACTTGTATAGGTTTGCTTCAAGTTGGTTCACCCAAGGCAAAGAGTATTTGTTGGTTACCATGGATGCACAGTCCTTGTTCACTGTTATCCCCAATGCAATAGGTATAGATATGATGAAGCTATATTTAACTAGGCATAGTGACAACTAATAATATGCCTATTAATGGAGTTAATCTTGGAAAATGTTTTTTTGTTTGATCAAAAGTTGTATCTAAAACAAGAAGGCGTAGCTATGGGTACGCCATGTGCGAATAGCTATGTCAATATGCTGATGGCAGTATGGGAAGAAGAGGTTATCTTAAAACCAACCTTAGGGCATCAAGTAGTCTTCTATAGATGGTTCATGGATGACTTGTTATTAATATGGGTCGGGTCTGGGAGTACCCTTATGAAGTTCTATGAATTTTTGAAGAATGGTACATCCTTCCTGAAATTCTGTATAAATAATTCTTTGGAACAGGTGGATTTCTTAGATGTTACAGTTTTTAAGACAACAGTGGAGAAACATTGTATCAGGATTCATCACAAGGAATGCTATAGGAACACCCTATTACA